>NC_080069.1:67124117-67195689 GCF_949987535.1 Balaenoptera acutorostrata | reverse complement strand
CCCGACAAATTTTCCTTTGTCTTTAAAGTCTTCTACTTTATTAGACTCTATCTCAGAATTGATCATTCCAGACCACTTTTCCAAGGTACATGGGGGATGCTTTCAATGTGTAGATTTCCTCTTTGTCTTATTTCTGGAAAATTTTCTCAGATTATATATATATATTTCTTTCAGTGACTCCAATTGTACATATATTGGATTTTCCTTTCCTCCTTTCTCAACAATTTTCTTTCTGACCCTTTTTACTTCTTTTATTTTTCACTTTTGTTCTTTTAGTTGTTTCTTTGCCTTTGTTCATTGTCCCTTATAATCATTTGATTCATTTCTTCCTTAGACACCTTGTAATATTTTTTTGAGATTTTTTTTTTCTTTTCCTTGATTTTTTCTGGAGTTCATTGTATTTCTTTCTGTTATTTTTCACTTTTATTCTTAAATTTTTGAATTTCTGATTTGGGGTATTTTTATATCTCCAAATGATTATTTGAGGAAGTTCAATTAAGTTTAGAGCATTGGTTTACACTTTTTATCTCGTGATTATTTTTCTTGAGGGAGCTAATCATCAGCTGAGATGTTTTAAGTCTCACTTTTTATTTTCTCTTTACCATGGCTTTACATAGAGTTAGCCTGAGAAGTTTTTTATTATTGTTGTTGTTTGTTTCTTAGTTTTGTTTTTGTTTTTTCTATTCTAAGATATTTCAGAGTTCATCACTGAAGAGTACCCACTTGTGCCAGAGTATTGAAGTGCAGTTTCTTTAGTGGATAATCATTTTGTTGATAAAGGTGTTGGGGGAGGGATTGGTATAAATTGTGTTTCTCTATCTCTCACTCTTTTCTCTCTCTCTGTCTCTCTCTTTTTTCTGCAGGTTTCTTAATTTTTTCCTTCTTATTTCTTTATGTTACTTTAATACCACATCATCAAGGGTTCACCTCTTCTTCTCCATTTATTATCTTCCCCCAAAATACTTTGCAGAGGCATCAGTGGAACCTCTGGTTTCACTCAGTTTCAAGCCTCTTTTCCACTTGTGCTACCATAAATTACTAAGCCCCAGACCTGTGTTCAGTATTTGAGCACTTAGTATGCAATCTCTTCCTGGGAGTTATTTTTATCTGGCTTTTATGTAAGTCTTATATACTCCTTTCCTCTTTTCCCTGGAGACTCATAAGGCAACAAATGCCTCACTCCCTGATCCCACAAGCTTTCAATAGTAAAAGCTCAGTTGGAATTTGATGATTGTTTTTCTACTTATAGGCAATTTGAAATTTGTGCTACTATTTTTCTCCAAGTAATTCTGAATATGTGGTTCATATTTGATTTTATTTGAGCTCCTTATTCAGCTTAAGACTTTTGGGGAAGATCTGTAGGAAGCTGCCTTTATGTTAGGGTCAACCAGACCTCTCCAATAACTGTTAAGTTTTTTTTCTTTACTTTCGATGATCTGTATTTTATTATAATGGTTCAAGATGTGATTTTTAAATTTATACTTCTGGGCACTTTAAGTGCACTTTATACCTGAGAACTTAGATGTTCTTTGATTTTGGAAAATTCTCAGCAGTTATCATATATATATATATATATTATGTATTGGGCTGGCCAAAAAGTTTGTTCAAATTTTTCCATAAGATGTTATGGGAAAAAAAAAAATATATATATATATATTTTTTTTATCACATGTATATATTTACCAACTATTTTGTTTTTTTCTTTCTGGAACTCTGCTAGATATGGTAGAGGCTCCCAAACTCTCTTCCGTGTCTTTTAATTAATAAATTACTCTTTCACATTTTATTTCCTTGTGTCTTTGAACTGTGTCTGAGTGAATTCTTCAGTACGCTTTCTATCTTACTAATTCTTTGATTGTGTCAATAAAATTTATTCTGTCTGTTAATTTTTTATATCACTGACTACATTTTTTATTTCTAAGATTTTTCTGATTTTCTTTTATATTTACCTGTTCCTTTTGTATTTCTAAAATTTTAATGATTTTTATTCCTTCATTTACCTTTTTGAGCATCTTAAGCACATTTACTATAATTTTTTGTAAAATATCCTTTAAAGTATGTTTTTTCTAAAGTCATTTTATGTTTGTGTAGTTGATTTTTTGGACAGGGTTGTGGAGAGAACTGCTATCTTTTGCATTATCTGACTTCATATATCTTTGAGTTCTGTTTTTCAGGTTCATTTTGAACTGGATATTATTTGGGTTTTGTTATCTATTTCTCTACATCGTCAGAACTTAGTTTTGTGTTAGCCTCTGTTTGGCCTCTTATGAACAGACCACACCCAATATTTACAATAGTGGCCTGGAGCCCCCAGCCCGTGATGGTATTGGAAATACTGCAGGTCCTGGCACTGAGCTAGCAGGTAGCTTGGTTCAGTTCCTGGAATGGAGGCAGTGTCTGTATCCCCCAAGTTCCTTGAACCCATGAGCTCCTACAATCCATAGCATGAGGCTGTGGTGAGCTGTGGTATTTTACTAGCTTCCTTTCATGAGTGAGAGAACCTTTTTTCATCTCCTAATTTCATGGAGTCTGGCCCCAATCCTACACTGTGTGTTTCACACTTTTTGTCCCCAATGCCTCAGTATCTCTTTCTGCATCTCAAGCTTTGGACTCCCATGGCTTTTGTCCTGATCACCACTTTGCATTTTCCTCCTATTATTGGTCCATTGAAACACATTTCTCGTTTCTTTCAGACTGATTATAAATTTATCTAAGATTGCTAAATGTTCAGAGCAGAAGATACTTGTCAAACCATGAATTTACTGCATCACCTTCACCTGATAGCTCTTTACTTGGTATATTAGTCAGGATCTGGGAAAAACAAAAACAGATCATATACTCAAATTAGAGAATATATTGATGAAGGCATTACTTCTGTGGGTGTAACTAGAGTATAGGAAACATAAAGGAATACTGCAGAGTATAGGAAAGCACAAGAGCTGGTGCAGTACCTTGGGACTAGTATCAGACAGGACTACTTACCACCTTTGAGTCTGAAAAGGCAAGGAGAAGAAGAGGGTATCAAAACATAGAGAAAGAAAGCAGGATGGAAGGGGTTGCCTGATAGGATCTGGGGCTTTCAGTTGAAGGGCATAGCTAGCCAAGGGGAACTTGTTCACAAAAGGCTGGGGGAATGAATATACTAAATTCACTCTCTCCCTTCAGTCTCTTGCTGATGCTCCCTTTAATTAAACCCAAAAGGAAACCAGAGGATAGGAGAGCCTGTTGTTGATGTAGTCCATATATTTAGCTTCTCCATGTAAGAGCAGAGTGAAGTATGGACAGTATATTTAGAGGAGTGTGGTTGATAAAGTTTTTCAGGAATGTCTGCAATACTGTTTCCTGTCTCGCATGTTATTCTAGATCACTGTCATGCCCTCATCAAGAGCTAGAGTCTGGTCATATTTCCTTAGGTGAGCCTTTATGACTATCTGAACTAACAGGGTGAGGTGGAAGTGAGGTTATGTGACTTTTGAGGTCCAGTCATAAAAGCAAATACAACTTCTGTCTGGCACTCTCTGTTTGGATGCTCACCCTTGGAATTCGGCCTCTATGCTTCAAGGAGCCCTGGGCACATGGAGGGATCCATGGGAGAGGAATTGAGGCTTCTGGCACTGAACCCCAGTTGAGCTCCCAGTTGACTGTTGGAACCAATTGTCAGTCTTTTTAAGTGAGCCATCTTGGTGGAAAATCCTTTAGCCCTTGGATTAACCACCCCAGTTTACACCACATGGAGTAGAGGCAAGTGTTTCCCATTAAACTCTGTCTAAATTGCAGGTTTGTGATCATAATAAGTAACTGTTGTTGTTTTAAGTCCTTAAGTTTTAAGAGTTTGTTACCTAGAACAAGGGGCAAGTGGACAGTATCCAGCATACCTGGCTGATGTGAAAGTATCCTTCATATTTTAGCTCAAATCTCATATCCTAAGAGATTGTGCCCCAGACCCAAGTAGCTTCTAATGATTGAGATGTTTCCTTTCTTCTCTCTTAGCACTCTGCACTAGTCTATCATGAAATTCAACCTATTGTATTTTAATTACCAACTTATGGCCCCCTGCACTAGATTACATGCTCCGTGAGAGCAGATATGATGGCTTGATTATCATTTAACCTCTAGTACTGAGTCTGAAGCACAGTACAAGTTTAATATATTTTGGTTAAATAAATGAATGTGGATTTGGACTTTTTCTCTCCCAGCTTTAACTTTCTAAGAACTTTTTAAACATCTTTATTGGAGTATAATTGCTTTACAATGGTGTGTTAGTTTCTGCTTTATAACAAAGTGAATCAGCTATACATATACATATATTCTCATATCCCCTCCCTCTTGTGTCTCCCTCCCACCCTCCCTATCCCAGCTCTCTAGGTGGTCACAAAGCACCCAGCTGATCTCCCTGTGCTATGCAGCTGCTCCCCACTACCTATCTATTTTACATTTGGTAGTGTTTATATGTCCATGCCACTCTCTCACTTCGTCCCAGCTTACCCTTCCCCCTCCCTGTGTCCTCAAGTCCATTCTCTATATCTGCATCTTTATACCTGTCCTGCCCCTAGGTTCTTCAGAACCTTTTTTTTTTTAGATTCCATAATATATGTGTTAGCATATGGTATTTGTTTTTCTCTTTCTGACTTACTTCACTCTGTATGACAGTCTCTAGGTCCATCCGCCTCACTACAAATACTCAATTTTGTTTCTTTTTATGGCTGAGTAATATTCCATACTATATATGTGCCACATTTTCTTTATCCATTCATCTGTCGATGGACACTTAGGTTGCTTCCATATCCTGGCTATTGTAAATAGAGCTGCAATGAACATTGTGGTACATGATTCTTTTTGAATTATGGTTTTCTCAGGGTATATTCCCAATTGTGGGATTGCTGGGTCGTATGGTAGTTCTATTTTTAGTTTTTTAGGGAAATTCCATACTGTTCTCCATAGTGGCTGTAACAATTTACATTCCCACCAACAGTGCAAGAGGGTTCCCTTTTCTCCACACCCTCTCCAGTGTTTATTATTTGTACATTTTTTGATGATGGCCATTCTGACTGGTGTGAGGTGATACCTCATTGTAGTTTTGATTTGCATTTCTCTAATGATTAGTGATGTTGAGCAACTTTTCATGTGCTTCTTGGCCATCTGTATGTCTTCTTTGGAGAAATGTCTATTTAGATCTTCTGCCCATTTTTGGATTGGGTTGTTTCTTTTTGATATTGAGCTGCATGAGCTGCTTGTAAATTCTGGAGATTAATCCTTTGTCAGTTGCTTCATTTGCAAATATTTTCTCCCATTCTGAGTGTTGTCTTTTTGTCTTGTTTATGGTTTCCTTTGCTGTGCAAAAGCTTTTAAGTTTCATTAAGTCCCATTTGTTTATTTTTGTTTTTATTTCCATTTCTCTAGGAGGTGGGTCAAAAAGGATCTTGTTGTGATGTATGCCATAGAGTGTTCTGCCTATGTTTTCCTCTAAGAGTTTTATAGTGTCTGGCCTTACATTTAGGTCTTTAATCCATTTTGAGTTTTTTTTGTGTGTGTATGGTGTTAGGGAGTGTTCTAATTTCATTCTTTTACATGTAGCTGTCCAGTTTTCCCAGCACCACTTATTGAAGAGGCTGTCTTTTCTCCATTGTATATTCTTGCCTCCTTTATCAAAAATAAGATGACCATATGTGCATGGGTTTATTTCTGGGCTTTCTATCCTGTTCCATTGATCTACATTTCTGTTTTTGTGCCAGTACCAAACTGTCTTGATTACTGAAGCTTTGTAGTATAGTCTGAAGTCCAGGAGCCTGATTCCTCCAGCTCCGTTTTTCTTTCTCAAGATTGCTTTGGCTATTCAGGGTCTTTTGTGTTTCCATACAAATTGTGAAATTTTTTGTTCTAGTTCTGTGAAAAATGCCGTTGGTAGTTTGATAGGGATTGCATTGAATCTGTAGATTGCTTTGGGTAGTAGAGTCATTTTCACAATGTTGATTCTTCCAATCCAAGAACATGGTATATATCTCTCTATCTGTTTGTATCATGTTTAATTTCTTTCATCAGTATCTTATAGTTTTCTGCATACAGGTCTTTTGTCTCCTTAGGTAGGTTTATTCCTAAATATTTTATTCTCTTTGTTGCAGTGGTAAATGGGAGTGTTTTCTTAATTTCACTTTCAGATTTTTCGTCGTTAGTGTATAGGAATGCAAGAGATTTCTGTGCATTAATTTTGTATCCTGCTACTTTACCAAATTCATTGATTAGCTCTAGTAGTTTTCTGGTAACATCTTAATGGGTTGTCATTCATAGGCCCAGCACTGCAGATTAAGAAGCAGTTGTGAGTAGCATTGCAGCATGAGGCTGCCATTTGAGCAGTTTCCCTCTATCATATACCAGCCTTTTAGAGTGCCTGGTGTGACACCACTATCATTTTTTCAGAGCACCAGTAAAAAATGATTTGATGTTGTTATAAATGATTTCTCAAATGTGTTGTTAGGAGGAAAGGGAAATGGAGAAAAGGTACAAGGAGATTTAGAAAAAAAAATAATTATTGTTCTTTTTTGAGGAAAGAAATGAGAACTCAGGAAAGAAGGGAGGACGAGTGAAAGGGGAAATATGATGTAGTAGCCCTACATCTAAGAGAGGTGGTGTTGCAGAGAGGAAAGATCGGGGAGTTTAGAGTCAGAACTGAATTCAAATTCGTCTCAGCTATATCTGGACTGTTGGACAAGTGAACCTCAGTGTGCTCCTTTGAAATAAACAGAGTAATAGCCGTTTTACAGAGTTGTAGAGGATTAAGAGACCCTGTATAAAGGCTAATGCAATACATGATATATGGCAGATGATTAACAAATGTTTGCTACATCATCCACGTCACCAAAACCACTGCTACCATAGCTGTGGAACTTATTGAAAGAGAAGACAGAGGCTGTGAGTATCTTCTAACCTCCTGAGTCTAGCTCTCACCTGATAGGCGACTACTGATGCCTAATATTCAGTAATATATTTCTTTGCTTCAGGCGTAAATATAAGACAGCTGAACTCTATCATCATGTTATTTTGTAGTCACTCTACTTGCGACTTTATAAGCAAATTCTGCCTTGGCTTAGAGGTAGTCAGAAGGCAGATATACCTGAAGAAAGAGGGAGATGACCCATGGCTAGTTCACCATCAGATCAATGATTCATTCATATGGTTTGAACAGAAAGCATATTATTGAGTACCCAGAAGACATCAACACAATTTATTACAAAGAGCAATTTGCAATCCAGAGAATACCTTCAGGATTTATTTGGATACTTTTATATAAGTTTACTGGTTGCATAGGAAAAAGGATGTAATTTTTTATTTCCATGTTCAAATCTTGAGTCACCACTTGTTTCCAAAGGGGCCTTAGAGAAGTTTTAATTTTCCAGAGCCCAGCTTTTCTAATTGGCAAGAAGGAGATAAGAATAACACTTACATTGTAGGATTGCTATGATAATTAGCGAGAAAATATGTATAAAATGCCTATTGCAAAGATAGGTCATCCTAGATACTCAGCATACACTTGCTAGAATAATTATTATTAAATCAAGGAAAAGCAAAAAGTTGGGATGGGGGCAGATGCATGGTGTTTGACAGGGAAGAGTAGAAGGAGATAAGGTTAGGAGTAGGCCTGGGGGTAGATTTTCAAAGGCCTTGGAGGGTCTGGAAGTTTGGATTTTAGTTTGTGGATATTAGATTTACTTAGATCAGATTAGATCAGAAATATTAGAAAAAAGTTTGTAACTTAGAAAGAAAAAATGTGATGTGCAGGTATAGGATAGAAAGAGATGGCTGTTAATTGAGAGACAGTGACTTGATGGGGCAGTGTAGATACAGCAGAGTATACGGTTCAAGTACGGATGCTGGAACCACGCTGCCGAAATTTAAATCATGGCTCTGCCATTTATGAACTGTGGGGCCTGAGGCATGATGTTTAACCTCTTGACATATCATTCTTTTTCTCTAAAATGGGGGTGGTTTTAGTGTCTTCCTCACAGGGCTGTAAAGCTGAAGGCAGTACCTGGCACACGATAAGCATTTTTTTTTTTATTTTATTTTTTTATACAGCAGGTTCTTATTAGTTATCTATTTTATACCTATTGGTGTATGTATATCAATCCCAATCTCCCAATTCATCCCACCACCACCCGCCCCCCCCACCCCCGCCACTGCTTTCCCCCCTTGGTGTCCATACGATAAGCATTTTTTGGACAAGAATATCATTCATAAAAAGGTCAGTTTCACTGGACTACAGACTGGGAAGGCAGGAGGAATGGAGGGTGGATCTGAGGCCCCGTCTTGGGAAACTGAGGGCATGCCGGTGCCATCAACTGACCTAGAAACGCGGAAGGAGCAACAGGTTTGGGGTCTTTCATGATAAGTCTGGAGTCTGGAAGAAGGTCTGGGATGGAGATGTAATTTGGGAAATGCATCCTGGGAAATGATGGGAATGGATGAGTACCACCCAACGAAATTAGGTAGTTAGAAAAGAACACTGTGGAAACTTGGGGTGCATTTCTATCCCTAGGTGGGTTGAGGACCATGATTTGAGTAAGGAGGGCGCTGAATGACGAGAGAAGAACCAAGAGATATTGGGGTGGTAGAAGCCAAAAGTAGACATAGTTATAAATCTGACAGGGTGGTCAGTGGGGTTAAAGGCCAAATGATTCTATGATTTTATCATTGTACAATTTACCTCCCAATGGGCCGTGTCTCTGATGTTTCTGGTAATGGGATCTGCCTTTTTGCCCCATGAATTTCCAGCCGTTTTGAATTTTCAGTCATGTAATGAGTTCCAGACATGTGCAGACATCAGCTGTGCAGCAGAAAGGAGAAAGACTCCCACATACACCAGCACACATGCACACAGATACACACCACAAAGCCTAACCTGGGAAATGAATTAATATGGCCAGAGAGAACTCTCTGTCCTTAAGTAGAACACTAATGGTTTTCTGTAAGGTCATGAAATGGTGCTAATCAGTTCACCTGCCCTGCTTTCCAGACCTCACTGCTCCCCACCAAACCACAGTGCCTCTTGGATGGCCTTGTTTTTGTATTTTGTCCACACAGTTCATAGAAGTCATACTGAGATGTGGACTCCATCAGCTCAGCTCACAGTGTTATCGCTCACATTCTTAAAGCCTGAAAGGCTGGATCACAGAGTTGGCTCTCCCTCACCCTGGCCTCACTAACAATGGGGTAAGTGGAGTCTTGGATACATCTGATGGGATAGGTCGGCTCGTAGTCATTGAGGTCATCTCTCTGCCTCTAGAAAAGACCGTGTCTCTAATGCTCCAAATAAAGAAATGCTTTAGTTTTCCAGAGAACAAGCAATGTTTGATTCTATTCAAAAAAAGAACAGCTTGCATTGAGCGCCCACATGGACACATTCCTCAGCGAGTAGCTGAGGATGCCACCATGCAGTGTCCCTATGTCCCAAGTCACAGTCAGTACGGGGAAAGAAAACAATAACAAGCAGCATTGGAGAGAAAGAAAAAAAGGGTTTTGGGGGTTTGAGGAGGTGGAAGAAATGTCAGGTAATTGTCTCTGTTTTCAGAATGCTAATGAGATAAAATATCAAAAATGGAGAAGTGCTGTACTATTGTCCCATGACATGTTTCAGGGTTGCTTTTTGGGGTGAAAAACTGGAAATTGGAATATGGAATGAGAAATAATGTTGGCAAAGAGACTTTCTATCAGGGTAAGTTAGGTCATTAGTTAATTAACTCAGCATATATTTATTACATGTGCACAATAAGGAAGGAACTCTGCTGGCGCTGAGGATATAGCTGGCTCTGTTGGGAATGCAGGTGATTATCAGCATTTCCAGGGAGCGCTCCTGTCCTGCAAAGTGAACTTCAGGGGGAAGGAGGCTGTTAAGAAAGGGTTACATCCACTTCTGCGTTGTTCACATCTTTACAGGACTCTTCTGAACCTTGCCTGAGTGGTTGTTTTGCTGATGCATCAGTCGTTTTCCTACTCTCACTTCCACCATTAGTGATGAAAACCAAGAGGGTGGGAATAAATTGTCCATTCCACAGATCATTTGTACAGATGTTTAGTCAATGGATAGAAAAATGCACAGCAGTTAAACGTTAATTAATTCCTTTTTAAAAGCAGCATATTCATTTTATGCTATTTATGAGGGTTGTCTAGTAAACAGATTCCTATTACTTGGGTTAGACCATTGAATTTCCTTAAGTCACTTATCCTAAATGTTCATTAATTTCCACCAACTCTAGAGACTAAATTCTTACTGAACATTACCACAAAGTGAGGTTCAAAAGCAAGGACTGTGT
Organism: Balaenoptera acutorostrata; assembly: GCF_949987535.1. Classification (NCBI taxonomy): domain Eukaryota; kingdom Metazoa; phylum Chordata; class Mammalia; order Artiodactyla; family Balaenopteridae; genus Balaenoptera; species Balaenoptera acutorostrata. The sequence continues at coordinate 67,185,385 of NC_080069.1, read as the reverse complement.
CTGCTTCATGTTCTAAAAAATGCCCATAAGGAAGGAGAAGTGCTTGAGGGACCCCCTAAAACAGGTTTTGATGCAGATAGTGATGATGATGATGATAATGGTAGGGTAATGGAGTTAGTGGTAATGGTGATGACAATATTGGATCTATTCCCTATTTTGATGCCAACTGAAGATGAGAATTGTGGTGTAACTTTTCTTTCCAGGTGTATTGAAGGGATTTTGTGTGTGTGTGTGTTTGTGTGTGTGTTTATCAGGGGCACAAAGGAAGATGCTTGCAGGGGAGAGTTTGTTAGACATTCTAGCTCAGAAGGGCAGCTGAGGCGTGAATGGACCAAATGGACTTACCCATCTGCCAGGAAAATTAAGTAAACGCTCAGCCAGTGTAGCGGAAAAACTTGAAGCTAACCTGGTCTAAGTACAAATCCAAGGTCATTTTTGTGAGTTTGACTGGTCATGTAAATGCCAAGTCTCCCTTTTCTCATGTGTAAATGGGATATAGTTCGATACAGTTCTCTAGTTCTCAGGGCTGTTGTGAAGATTCAGTTAGGTAAGGTAGCAAAGCTTCCACACGGTTTCTAAAGCATGAGTTGCAAAAAAAAAAAAAAATTTCATTCTCCTCATCTTCCCCATGATCATCAGTTTACTCAACTATAAAATGGGCTAATAATATGTGCATCAAATGCAATAATGTATATTAGAGCATTTTGTAAAGCAGAATGTGTTATAAACTTCCCAGGATTAATTATATTCTGGTGAAATATGGGCTATTAGGGATGAACAGGTCCTTTGGAAAATCCTTACCAGTCTCTGGGCTTTTTCAAGTTTCTGTGACTTTGAATTCAAATTCAGTGTCAACGTCACTCAGTGCAGAATTATAGCCGTCCCTTTGAACAGTGGATTGTGGGGAGGCTGGAAGGTGGAAGCAGAGTGTGGGAAGATGAAGGGTGGGCTGCTTTGAGACTCAGCTCTGCCATCCCGGCTGTGGAGGAAATGCGGAGTCCATCTGTAGTCAGTTGGGGAGAGAAAGCAAGAGATGGGGGCATTACACAGTTGCTGCCAGGGATCCATGAAGTTTTGCAAGGTTCATCCATTTGATGCTTGCCACAAATGGCAAAGAGAGCTGGGCCTCAGCTATGGAGAGAGAGCCACTGGGAGATGGTCACTGCTAGGCCCATGTGATACTCTTTGAGAATGGTTATGAATTGATCACTTCTCTTAATGGTCCAAGAGGGTCGACTGCTCAATGCCCAAAGCTCCGACAAGCTCCCACCCCACCCTGCCCATTTCTCCCCCGCAGAGAGCTGCATCTCCGCAGCTCCCTCTGCAACCAAAGGCTCTTCCACGTGGCATTAGGAAGATCTGTCTGCACCTTGGCTTCACCTGAGCTCCATCAGCATGCAAATAACTCCCTTTGTTCCTGCCAAACTTCCTTATTGAAAAATCGAAACGTCTTGTCTTTATTTTAAATTTTAAACAGGCAAATTAATTTTATTAGTGAAACCACTCTGGGGGAAGAAAGAGCTTTTTACCTTAGATGCCATGACAGCATCTCCTCTGTCACTTTTTAAAAGCCCCTTGTTTGGAATTAAGCCTCTTGGCAGCCTGTGCTTGGGTGGCAGCAGCTTTAAAAAGAGAGAGAGGGAAAGGGAAAAAAGCCATAAAGTGAACTGACTTTTGGAAATTTAGTGACATGGCTACAAAGAATCAAACAGGAGAGCCTGAACTGGAACAGCTGCTCCAGCCTTAAGAGTCTGAGCTCCGGCGGCAGCCAGCACCCAGCACCCAGCACATCATACACTGCGACAGATGCCGATTGTAGCAGGAGCATTAGTGGTTATTAGAATGGGGACAAGGTTTGAAATGGTTTTGGGGGCCAGTGTGCTAAGGAATGACAGTTCCTCTCTTTCACGAAAGCACTAGGGAAGTTGGAAGCATCTCAGCTTAGAAGGGATTAGTGCGTTTCTTTCATTGACTCTGCAAATGGTCTGTTCTCTCATTATTATTCTGGGGCCCTTAGGACTTGAAAAGTTCAATCAGTACACTTCTCTCCCTGGTATACACTGCTGAGGCTGCTGTTTTGCATTGCTAGTTTCCTATAGTCTTCTGATGGCTCTGCTGACTTGGATTGGGTTCCCTGAGAAGCAAGCTTTGAGGTGGAGATTTGCATGTAAGAGGATTATTGAGGAGTGCTCTGGGGGTCACCACCTTTGAGGAGTGAGGGTTGCAGGATTGGGCAGAAGGAGAAGGTCAGCTGTGACGCGGCTGCAACAAGGTCTCAGCTGATGCACAGGGAGCTTCAGAGCGCAGGTGGCACATTGGAACCACCCCAGATGGAAGCCTTTGTAGCAGCATTGATCAGTTATCTGATGTCAGGTCTCTCCAGGGAGGAACATGGCCTCCCAGTGGCAGCTTCCTTTAGTCAAGGGCTACTACCAGATAGGGTTTTAACTGTGAACTGTCAGTGGCCAACACTCCTGTAGCTGGGAGAATGCATCTCAGTCCTGAAGGGCATACCTGGGATACACACAACAGCATCCACTACACTGATCTCCATCCACTCCTATCCCCCCATCCTCTGTTCTTTATACACTACTCCAAATTATCTTCCCAAAATGCAATTGGATATGCCTCTACTTTGCTTATAAATTCATCAATGGCTTATTGCATCAAAGTAAAGGCCCAAATCCTTATATGACCTGCAAAGACCTGAATCAGCTCGACTCTGCCTAGATTTCCAGCCTCATCAATCTCTCACAGTCTCTCTACCCTCCAGGCACAGGGCCACTGTGCATCTTTTTCTTATTCTCAGAAATACTCTTCTCTCTTCTGCCTTGATGTTAGACTGTTTTTCTTTTTTTCTGTCTAGTATCTCACCCACCTTCCTAATTTTGGGAACTCTCATCATGTGGGTCAATAAAAGAGGAGCCACTTTCTTCTTTGACATCTGACCCAAGCTTGTACTTCTGGGTGTTCCCATCCTGCACTTTAAATCTGGAGTTAGTGACAAAAAGACAAAGGACAAAGAGATTCAGTTGCTGACCTCAGTGGCAGCATCACTGAGCAGGAGTAGCTATAGGTCCAGAAGTGTTTCTTCCATCAGCTTCCCTTGATTCCTGATGTTCTGAGCTTGTTCATTCAGTCTTCCTGTCAATTCAGTGAGTTATCCAACATCCGTCTCATACATTCGTCTTTTGATGTACTTTTGCTTCATTACTCCACTCGTGATATCAGCTCATGAGTCACTTCCTTAGGGAAGCCTTTCATGGGCATCCCTCCCCAGTGTAGGTCAATTTCCCATCATATCATTGGTCTTCTTCATCAAGAACACTTACATACCTGTAATCAAACATTCATGAAAGTAATGATTTGATTAATGTCTATCTTCCCAATTAAAATTTGAACTTTCTGAGAGCAAGGCTGTATCTATTTTTGCTCATGATTCTTTTTCTGAAGCTCTAGCACAGGGTCTAAAACTAAATATACAAGCACACCTTTTGAATAAACAAAAGTATAATGAAAGCCAGTGTCTGGAATTGGTTGTCTATAACTTTTTTAAAAGTGAGATAGATATGGACATTGAGGGAGAATGGTACAGTGTATTTTCCTGAAGGACTGAGGAAACACCATTTTTGTTATGCACTGTTTCCTTGCTTTTGTCAATAAGCTGTCTTAATGATGTAATTGATCAACTCTTACATTCTCATCCTTATCATACTTCAGGAGGGCTGAAAATTTCAGCTTCACTTTTTTTGGATCTGGTTTTTCCCACTGTTTAGACACAGTTTTGCTTTCCTTCTCATGATTAATTGAAACTTTTAAAGAATTACTGGTGAAATCAATAGACATTCGACGTGTGGAGCCAGATTCCTTTATAGAGGCTTTGTTAGGTGGCTCCTGAGAACTATGCAGTGAAGATATCCTTTCAGTGGAAAGAGCATCGAACGAGAGAGGCTCCCAATTGTTCGCTTTTGGGATCTCTGCCAAGCCTCACATTTCAACTTATGGGTCCAATCTCAATGTCCTTTCATTTGAGCCTTGCCAGGAAGTTTGGTTTTCGATTGGCCTTGGGAGCTCTCAGGGCAGAGATGGATGCTTGCTATAATGATAGTTGTCTAGGACCACACAGTCACCAGCACATTTGTGGGGAGGTTGAAGAGGGTTGAGTTTCACAATCTGGAGGGCCCTTCAGATAGCATGGCCTGGCTTTAGCCCACATCAGAGCACATGGGATTCCAACGTGTTCTCTCTGCACAAAGCTCCATGTCATCTCTGGTCCATGGGTTCAAAGCCAAACTGGAAGAAGAATTTACTACCTTCTTCTGTCAACTCTCACCTCTTCCCAGGGCCTAAATACTGACAACCAGAACCAGTCCCTATGATAGCATCAGTCAGCAGGAAGATCACCCAAAGTGAAAGGTAGATATTCCTTAAGAAGTCAGCTCTCTTATCAGAAACCACAGGTCAAAGGGAAGGGTGAAAATGGAATATTCAGTGGGCTTCAGAGCTGTGTTGGGCAGTTTTACACATGTGAAATTGCTGTATCTTCATACTACCCTTGACAAATAGGTAGAATTGTCCCTACTTTATAGGTAAAATATTGAGCTTCAGAAGGAGTAGGTGACTAGCCCACAATCACACAACATTAAAGTGACAGACCCGTGGTTAAAATGGAGGATCGACTGATTCAAAGTCTGGGCTTTTCCCACTCCTCCAATGTGTCATGAAAAAGGGCACTGCGGGACAGATAATTCCTATGCTTGGTAAGACCTCCTGCTGGTGGATACTGCTGATTAGACACAGCACTAATCCCTCTTGTCTATAGACATGGATCTGCTGGCACTACTGCACCCTGTATGTCTTGAGTGCCTATACTCAAAATTTGTTTCTGGGTATTTTATTTTTGATTGGCATGATATCTAAGACAGGATGGTCCTATGAAAATTGAAAGGGGATTGCTAAAAGTTATAACATCTAGAATTTGGATCCCAGCTCTGCCTTTTACTACTTGTGTGATGATGGGTGAGATACTTTAGTGCTCTAAGTTGCATCCTTAAAATGGAAATCCTCATAGCTTTGTGGCAGGATTAACTTTGTAATAACAAATGTCATGCTTCCTTATTTTCTTTAAATCAATTTAAGTCTGACTCTGAGTTCCTCCTATTAGTTCATGGAAAATTTGCTCTCAAATAGCATAGGGGCTCCCCCTGCTAGAATTGTGCTAGATGTGTGTATAAGAGACATATGTAGTATGTGCAAAATAGGGGGTAAGATTGGAGGGCTGAGTGAGGATCTCCAAATCAGCCATTTATTCATAAAACAACCAGTACGTTCTATCCTGTGACAAATGTCAGGGAGAGAATGGAAAATAGACTCAGTCACTCTAGTAAGGCTGAGAAGACAGATTATGTTACAGAATAGTGTGATGAATATTCTTACAGGGGAAGAACATGTGGGTGACTCACCTAGTCTGGTTGGGGGGTCAGAGTGGTTCATTAATTCTGGCATAGGCAGCAAGAAAGGAGAATGGGCATGAGATGTGGCTGGGGCATTGGGACGGGCCAGATAGTTGAAAAATTAGGTTCAGACATATTGAAGTTCGGAAAGGGTAGACCACTAGCTCACAATCACAACATTAAAGTAGCAGCAATAATTAAAATTGCAGATTGACCGATTCATTTGTTTGTCTCAGTCTCGCCATCAAGACTTACAAAGTCCTCCCCCAAAGGATTTATACAACAGCCTTATCCAAAGGGAAAATTTATAAAGCAGAAGGGGTAATGCAGCAGCTAAGATTTATTGGTACGATTCATGTATGTATTTGGTTTTTGAACACTTACCATGTGTCAGACACGTTGCTGCAGCCATCACCTCACTTCAGCATCACAGTAGCCCAATGCAGTATGCACCCTTATCATGCCCAATTTACAGAACAGAAAATTAAGGATCAGTGAGGTCAAATAATTTGCTCAAGATGACACAGCTCATAAATGATAAAACTAGGATTTTAATCTAGGTATTCTTATTCCAGAGCCCTCACTTTTACCTTAGAATTTCTGACTAGTTGATTGGACAAGTTGCCTCTTAGTGGAGAGCAGTATCCTGAGGTTGTACCTAGAGTTAATATGTTTTGATGGTGAGAGGAAGCTAGTTTTGGAAGGTTAAACTAAATGCAAGATGTGGGTGCTTCCGAAGGAGCAACTATGATATTTGTGTGTGTGTGTGTGTGTGTGTGTGTGTGTGTGTACACACATGCATGCATGCACCAAGATGAAGTCCACGCCAAATGTCCTTGATATTTGTAGGACCATTTGATCCTGTTCAAAATATCCGTAAGACATTTGGTTCACACCAAAATGTCCTTGATATTTGGTTATATTTGATCCTTTCCGAAACATCCATGGAGGCGTTTGGTCCACACTGAAAGGTCGTTGATATTTGGTCCTGTACAAAACCATTTGGCATGGACCAGATATACCTATGGACATTTTGGACAGAAACAAATGTCAAGAAACTTTTGGCAAGGACCAGATGTCTTATGCACTAAATGTCTTATGGTCATTTTGGCCAGGACTGAATATCAAGCAAGGACTTTTTGGCATGGGCCAAATGTCCTACAAGGGAGGTGGGTGATATAGGAGGTTGAGATTCTATTCCAGAATTTTCCAAACTGTGCTCTGCAAAGAGTTCTAATCTGACACATGTTGAGATGTTTTTCGAAAGAGGATTTCTGCAGTCAGATTAATTAAGGAAGCACTGGAAAACAAAGTTAAATTTCTTTACTCCAGGACTTCTCAGGTCCTTTAGTATGATACATAAAATGTGACCCTTTAAGAAGGAATTAGTATTTTTCAAAGGTAATTGGTACCATTACCTATTATTTTTTTCCTTGAATATTTTTTAAGCACCAGGTATAACATAGGTTAGAGAATGCTGTTGTAAACAATCTTTATGATTTTTATGATTTTGCATTGGTGGAATTGGTTATGGTAATTAGTATAATTCTGTGAATAGCTTTTGATTAATATTCCCTGGATGGGAATAGCTTTTGATAAATATACCCTGGAGGGTTACTTTCTTTGAGATACAAGGATTATTTTTTATTGACTTGTTTGCTTTAATAGGAAAGGATTTTTATTATCGTCTTGGGACAATTGGAACCTAAGAGAAAACCCTTGCCCCTCCAGATACATTTGAACAGCTGTGGATTACACCGTGATTTAATAATACCTTCAATATTTCATTACAATGTATTTGTAGAGGTGGATGAATTTGGCACAGAAGGGTTCCAAATTAGGCTTTAAATCCAGAAGCCGGAACCTCTTTCCCACAGGATAAAGTCTTTTGTATCAAAAAGACTTATCCATGATGCAAAGATGAACAGAATGAGAATTGGAGTGAAAATCTGGTTTTTGGAGTTAGTAACATTAGAGAATGGAAATGCAAACAGAACAGAAGAGAAAAGAGAGTTTACTGAATTGTAATTTCCTTTTAAAATCTGTTTGGAGGGGCCTTTGCTTTTACCACGATGTTCAGCCATTAAGCTTTCTCTTTTTAGCAGGAAGCATTGATTTGTGAAAATGATGGCTCCTGCTGGAAGATGAGAATTTCATTTTAAAAAACCCCAACATTTTCTAGTTTATGGTATCTTTAAAAATAATCTAAAAGAAGAAACTGCTAACTTGATTTTGTCGGTTTTCACTGGGATTTGTTTTTTAAATATTTGGACTGTTTCCACTGATAGAAACAATTTCAATGCTTATGGTTTGGAAGAGAAATGACTTTTTTTTTGGTCACCAATAATTGTTTTTTTAATAGTCTCCAATTCAAAAACAAAAACTTATTATGAAGATGAAAACTTGCTAAGGTTTGAGTGTTTAACTTGTCTAAATTCATCCTTAAGAATGATGCCAAATGGAAATAATACTCATAGAATTATGAATCAGAAGACCTAACCTTCAGTAAAGCGGAGCAGAGTAAACTTGGTTTCACTCTTTGAGGTGGGGGGACAAATGTGGCCGTAGATACTCATTTTCAGTGACTCAGGTGGCTGCAGTAAGAAGGAAGAAGCTGGGGGGAAAGCTTTAAAAAACACATAGTTCTTATAAGTTATATGCAAAGAGTACTATTCAGTTTACATTGCCTCACTTGAACAGCAATCTTGTGACATAGGTGTTGCCATAATCCCCATTTTATAGGCGGGGAAACTGAAGCTCAGAGAGTTTAATTGACTTGTTGACTTGTTCATGGATTGAACGAAAAGCTAATCACTTAAACTAGGCTGTATTAGTCAGGGTTCTCCAGAGAAACAGAACCAATATATTTATATAACCAAAACTCAAAATGACCTAAGACACGTATATGTATACTGTATACACACGACACACACACAAACACACACACACAGATTATATGGATTGGTTGGCACATGTGAATATGGAGGCTAACAAGTCCCAAGGTCTGCTCTCAGTAAGCTGCTCATCCAGGAGAACTGATGTGTAGTTCCAGTCTGAGTCTGAAGACCTGAGAACCAGGAGAGCTGATGGTGTAAGTTCCAGTCTGAAAGCCAGCAGGCTTGGCAGACTCAAGAAGAGCTGATGTTTCAGTGTGAATTTAAGGTCTAGAAAAGACCAAAACCTCAACTCAACAGTCAGGTAGCAGAAGTTCCCTTTTACTCAGCCTTTTTGTTCTTTCTATTCACGTCTTCAATGGATTGGATGAAGCCCACACAAATTAGGAAGGGCAATCTGCTTTACTCAGTCTACCTCTTCAAATGTTAATCTGATCCAGAAACACCCTCACAGACACACACAGAATAATGTTTAAATAAATATCTGGGTACTCCATGGCCCAATCAAGTTGACATAAAATTAACCATTATATGGGCCTTCTGGGTCTAAATCCTATGCCTTGCTTGCATAATAATAATATTAAGCCCGCTTTCCAGATCTTTTTTTTTTTTTTTAATTTATTTTTGGCTGTGTTGGGTCTTCGTTTCTGTGCGAGGGCCTTCTCTAGTTGCGGCGAGCGGGGGCCACTCTTCATCGCGGTGCGCGGGCCTCTCACTATCGCGGCCTCTCTTGTTGCGGAGCACAGGCTCCAGACGCTCAGGCTCAGTAATTGTGGCTCACGGGCCCAGTTGCTCTGCAGTATGTGGGATCTTCCCAGACCAGGGCTCGAACCCGTGTTCCCCGCATTGGCAGGCGGATTCTCAACCACTGCGCCACCAGGGAAGCCCTCCAGATCTATTTTTGAAGCTGTCATCCGTGTTCTTGTTTGTTTATATTACTACAAGAATTTTACCTATTGTCATTCAGTATGCCTCCTCACAATATTTTAAATTTATATTGATCCTTTAGAGCTAAATAGGGCTCAACTGGGGGAAATTTTGCCCTCAGCGGGACACATGGCCATGTCAAACATTTTTGGCCATCACAACTGTGGTAGAGGAGGGTGATTGAGGGGTTAGACTTCTGGCATCTAATGGGTAGAGACCAGAGATGCTACTAAAGATCCTGCAAGTCACAGGACAGCCCCCCACAGTGAATTATCCAAATGTCCCAAATGTCAATTGTGTCAAGGTTCAGAAACTGTTCTAATGTAAGAGTTCTTAGAGTCCAAGGTGAGTTTGGGGAGATATGTACATACCATGAAAATATATGCAAAATTTTATACATACCTTATGTACTTTTTTTTCTGGAGAGAGTTCATGGCTGTTATCAGATTGTGACAGCGGTCCATGCTCTCGGTGGTAGATGTGGCAGATTGGCACTTAGTATCAAGCTTCTTTTATCCTGTCTTCCTGTATTGCAGAGCCTGGGTGGCTTAGATCTATATTCTCCAAACTCACCTGTAGCTATAGTGTTGGGTATAAATTCAGTTCTTCCAGGTGTATGGAAGGCAAAAGTGAGGCAGGGACCATGTTCCTGCTGCTTTGGTTGTTTTCTACTGGCAAGTGTATTGGTAGTCATGTTGGGTTTTTCTGTATTTTCTTTCTAGGGATCAGCCAAGAGCTTCATGGGTGGTAAGAGACAGTGTAGTGACAGTGGCAGCGAAGACAGTGGTTTTCTGATCTTGTATTACCGTCACGAGAGTATGTTCTTGAAGTCCACAGTTTCAGAAGCTGCCTTCCCATTTCCCATCTTTTCGATGGAGGCAAAAATAGGCACTCCTCTGATGGATCATTTTTTGAATATTTTTCTAGGAGGCATTTCTGGAGGCCCAGCCTAAAACTTGTTCCTCCATACTACTGAAAATTTTGAAAGTACCTAATTCCTTGAGCTAAATCCCATTCTGTTAGGTTGGCCAAAAATTTGTTCAGGTTTTTCCATAACATCTTATGGAGAACGAATCTTTGGCCAACCCAATACTTAAGATATTGATATTGGTATCGGTTTCTTGCAATTGAACCCTACTGATACACCTCCAAAAAGTTTAGAACCACTGACTTGCTGGACTTCTGCCCTGATGGGCTGTTGATTATTTTTCCACTGTAGAGTACTCATTTACCTAGATGGCAAGGTCTCCTTAATATCTACATCAGGGAACTGTTAGAAAACGTTTGCCCTGGTGCACAAGTAAGCTTGTCATTGTGGAGAATAAGCAAAGACTAGTTCCATATAAAACAGGCTTCACTGTTACTGTTATTGAACTGTTACTGTGCATGTAAGAAATATTGAAAGGTTAACACTGGAAAAGGCCTTAGAGACCCTTCTTAAACAAAGTGGAAATTTGTGGGAAATTCTGGGTTGTTACAATGACTGGGGAATGCTACTGGCATTTAGTACCCAGAGGCCATGGATGCTAAACTTCATGCCCTGTATGGAGCAAACCTACAGCATAAAAAATTGGTCCTTGCCTGCCCATGGCCATAGCATTCTTGTTGGAAAACACCAGTTCAATATCCTTGCTTTACCAAAGAAGCAAGTGGAGCACAGGACAATGAAATTATTTTCCTAAGGTCATAGAACTCATAGCACTGAGACTGAAGCCCAGGCCCTCTGATTCCCAGGGCAGAGGGCTTCCCTCATCACAATAGGAGAGGCTCTCTGATGTTGCCAAGTGACCTAAGGAGCCAGGAGATAGGCCTGGAAATGGAATGAAGAAGGGAAGGAATTGAAAGGTCTACCAGATATATGATATTCAGTCATATGCAAAAAATGGCCAGATTTTTGTTCTGTTTTGTTTTGATCTGTATGTGGGCAGAGTCAGTCCTGACTGCTCATTATTCATGCTGTACTAATTGTTAAATGTTTACAAAGGAAAACATAAACAAGATGAAAAGACAACACTCAGAATGGGAGAAAATATTTGCAAATGAGGCAACTGACAAAGGATTAATCTCCAAAATTTACAAGCAGCTCATGCAGCTCAATATCAAAAAACCACACAACACAATGCAAAAATGGGCAGAAGACCTAAACAGACATTTCTCCACAGAAGATATACAGATTGCCAACAAACACATGAAAAGATGCTCAACATCACTAAGCATTAGAGAAATGCAAATCAAAACTACACACCAGTCAGAATGGCCATCATCAAAAAATCTAGAAACAGTAAATGCTGGAGAGGATGTGGAGAAAAGGGAACCCTCTTGCACTGTTGGTGGGAATGTAAATTGATACAGCCACTATGGAGAACAGTATGGAGGTTCCTTAAAAAACTAAAAATAGAACTACCATACAACCCAGCAATCCCACTACTGGGCATATACCCTGAGAAAACCATAATTCAAAAAGAGTCATGTACGACAATGTTCATCGCAGCTCTATTTACAATAGCCAGGACATGGAAGCAATCTAAGTGTCCATCGACAGATGAATGAATAAAGAAGATGTGGCACATATATACGTGGAATATTACTCAGCCATAAAAAGAAATGAAGTTGAGTTATTTGTAGTGAGGTGGTTGGACCTAGAGTCTGTCATGCAGAGTGAAGTAAGTCAGAAAGAGAAAAACAAATACCGTATGCTAACACATATATATGGAATCTAAAAAAAAATGGTTCTGAAGAACCTAGGGGCAGGACAGGAATAAAGACGCAGACATAGAGAATGGACTTGAGGACACGGGGAGGGGGAAGGGTAAGCTGGGACGAAGTGAGAGAGTGGTATGGACGTATATACACTACCAAATGTAAAATAGATAGCTAGTGGGAAGCAGCCACATAGCACAGGGAGATCAGCTGGTTGCTTTGTGACCACCTAGAGGGGTGGGATAGCGAGGGTGGGAGGGAGACGCAAGAGGGAGGGGATATGGGGATATATGTATACATATAGCTGATTCACTTTGTTATAAAGCAGAAACTAACACACCATTGTAAAGCAATTGTACTTCAATAAAGATGTTTAAAAAAAAAAGAGAATCTTGTTGAAGAAAAAAGTGAATGGAGAGATGCTGGCTTGGCATTTGACTTTGTTCTCATCATGGTTACTCCATCTTGAGATGTTTATTCCTCAGTGCAAACAGGGAATTTAAAATCCTTCCTCATTACATTTAATTGCGAAGCAGTACTTGCCATCATGTATCAAAAGGACACCTCACTGGCTGTAGCTTTCATCTCTGCCCTGATATTTTCCTTTCCAAGGTGTTCTAGATTAAACTAGAAGGTTTTGCAAATGTTTTTGAGACTCTCAAATTGTCCCCAGGACTTCTGGTGCATGACTAATTGTGCAGGGATCAGTGATTAGTTCTCACTTTGGAAAAGAATACTTCTCTGCTGAACAGAAAGCACATTTAATGAGTAGGTTGCTTCTTTCCACTGTAGAATTCAGCCATAATCACCTTTCTCTAAGAATTAGGCTCCCGAATCTTCTTGAATTTCATTTAAGCTTGCTATCTACTCATATGGTAATTTTTAAAATGTAGGTATTAGAAATATGATAACTAATTAAGCTAGAAATTTGGACATATTAAGTTAAATCTTGACTTTGCCCTTGCACCTGTGGGCAGTAATCATCCATACCTCCCGTAACAGTAAAGTGCTTTTTGGCAGGGGTGATGTCTTACTGCTTTTTCCACCTGAACAAAGTAGGCATTCATTCATTTGTTCCTACCATCGACAAATATTTATCAAGCGCCTATGATGTGATAGGCACTGATAGGTACAGGGGATTTATCTAAGGATATGTTCCCCAGCCAAAATGTCAGTATGTCTGGAGGTACTGTAATTTTATAATTGGTGTTTTACAGTGGCCTAGGTTTCTTTATTCTACTTCACATTTTGTACAGGAGCCTAGAGGTGAAACTGACAGTGATCTAGAGGAGAGGGGTCTCTCTAGAGGTGAAGAACACCAAACAGTCCTTGCTTTCAGGGAGCTTATATTGTGATATCATTGTCCATTGAACCAGACTAAACTACCTTATCAGAGTAGTACTAGGGTTAGTGAGAAAGAAAATAAAGAGTTCAGTACAATGCCTGACTGCGTACACAATAATTCCTATTGCATTAGTTATAGTTGTTAGGTGAGTTTTTCACAGCTCTTTTCCAACTGTCCGTCTTTCCCGACTGTATGAGTACCAGCCCACCTCTTTGTGTTCCAAATCACTGTCAGTGTCACCTCCTCACTCCTGTACAAAATGGTACACAAAATGAAGAAACTTAAACTATTGTAAAATACCAATCATAAAATTACGATACCTCCAAACAGACTGACACCTTGGCTGGGGAACATAGTTTAAGATAAAGTAGCTAAAATTTCTGTGTTCGTTTTTACATTCAGGAAAATACATGTCACCTTCTTCTCTGGAGCTGGGAGGATTAATGCGGGACTAAATTACAAGTTTATTAAGCATGTAGGATGTAGGCTTTTTCAAGGGGTAGCACACTATGATGACAAGCTGCTGTCCCAACAGTTATGCCACAGAAGCAGAACAACAGATAAAAAGAAGCTGACTTTATGTTCCGTTTGAAATTTGATATGAGTGAGGATGGAAAGAGTGCATGTACATCTAATGGAAAAAAAAAAGAAATTAATAGAAAAAGACTGAAGAACAATCAAGAATTAGAATTGATAAGAAAAGTAATGGGCGTGCTTAGAAAACATTTGAAGTGAAAAGTAGAATATAATGTAGGCAGTTGTGTAGAGTGTGGTATAATCATGGCAACAGAATTTTTTTCTGCAATGGAGAAAGGTGATAGTGTTTGAGAAAAGAGAGAAGTTAAGTTTGGGCTCTCACTAGCCTGGTGACTTTGGGCATGGTTCAGTCTCTCTGGGTTCTAGTTTTCTCATCAGTCCAATACTAACGTTTGCTCTGATCCCCAGGAATTGTCCTGAAGACTTGTGAGAACAATGAAAAAAGATAATAAGAATGAAAGGGCTTTATTACAGGCTGGATTATGTACCTCCCAAATTGATATGTTAAGTCCTAATCCCCAATACCTCAGATAGTAAATGTTTTTGGAGATAGGACCTTTAAAGATATAAATAAGTTAAAATGAGGTCATCAGTGTGGCCCTAATCCAATATGACTAGTATCCTTATAAGAAGAGGACATCGGACACAGACACACCCTTAGGAAAGACCATGTAAAGACACAGGGAGAAGATTGCCATCTACAAGGCAAGGAGAGAGGCCTTAAAGGAAACCAACACTGCCAACACCTTGCATTCAGACTGGTAGCCTCCAGAATTGTGAGAAAATAACTATCTGTTGTTTAAGCCACACAATCTGTGGTACCTTGTATGGCAGCTCTAGCAAACGAATGCAGGCTTTGACAAGGTAAAGGCACTGACCATTCTTTTTTGTACTTTCCCATAGCTATGGACTAAATATTTGTGTCCCTCCAAAATTCACTTGTCCAAGCCTCAGTGTGATGGTATTTGGAGGTGGGGCCTTTAGGAGGTAATTAGGCCATGAAAGTAAAGCCTCCATGATAAGATTAGCATCCTTATTAGAAGAGAAAGAGAGGCCGTGTGCTTTCTCTCTCTGCCTCTGTCTGTCTGTCTCTCTCCCCAACACGTGAGGATGCAAAGAGAAGGAAGCCACAAAGAGGGGCTTCACCAAGAGCCCAACTATGCAGGTACCCTGATCTTGGACTTCTAGCCTCTAGAACTGTGAGAAATAAATAGTTGTTGTTTAAGCCTCCCAGAATATGGTATTCTGCTCTAGCAGCTCAAACTAAGATACCCATGTAGCACTTGGTACCTAGTAAATGCTCAGTAATTTGACTGGAGTTATCAATGGCACCTGTTAGTACTGCCTACTATGCAAATATTACAGCTTGTTCTACTGTGAAGGTGACACTGAAGGAACACAATTGAGACATTTAGGAGGAGAATGTATTCTACTGAATAACTCAATGTAGAAGGTGAGGAGTATGAAACTAGGATGAGTAACAGGGCTACAACTTGGGCAGCTGGGCAGGTGATGGTTCCATTTGCAGAGGTGGGAAACCTAGGAGGAGGAGGGGTAGGATTTGGGGTAATTGATAAGTGACGTTTGATTTATGGTGAGTATAACATGTGCTCATCTTCCTAGATTGATGTTAGTACCTCTTTAAAGCTATAGTCATTTTATGTATCTTTATTCAGTTAAAAAAGAAATCCACTAAATCTTTTAGATCTTCTTCTCATGAGTGCTCTTAGATTCCTGCAAACAAGCAGTCCTTGACTTAAGGATACTTCACAGTCTGTGCTCTTCCCTTCTAAGTACATCGTCCAAGAAAGAATTAGTTAGAGGCAAACAGGCAGAAAAGAGAAACAAGCATCTGGAAAGAGAATGGAAGGGCACAAATACGCTCCTCCAAACATGCTGCATTTTAATTTCCAAGACAAAGCATGAGGCCACACGTTTCAAGGTTAATGTGTTTGAATGTGTGTGGGTAGATGGTGATTTTTGCTAAAAATACATTTTTTTTGAGAGAAAGAGAAGATGATCCCTGATTCTATCACTCTCTTTTTATTCATAGCCATTTTATTTCTTTCGGTGGAGTTTTCCTGTATGAATTGACAGACACCTGTCCGGATGACTTCCCCTGGGGAATTAGTGCTTTTCAGGTCCTTGTTGTCCTCATAGGGATGACAGAACTAGAGGCGTGATCACCAAATTCTCCCATCTGTTTGGTTAGGTCTGTTCCAAATGCAACCAGAACCTGCAGGGTCCTCCTAGGAGACCTGGATGGTTTAGGGAGGGTAAGTAGGTGAGGGTGGCTATCTTGTTGAACAAGGAACAGTCTACTGCTTTCCTCTTTGTTTGTTTCTAGAAGTCGTACTAAGTCTTTTGGTGCCAGTTAGCAATTACTCCTTAATCAGTCCTTCAGCTGAAATATTTGTTAGCAGCTACCAAGAAGAACCAGAACCAGCTTGGGTTTGGAAAGATGTTTCCATGTTCCTTCCTCCTTCCAAGTCCAGACACTGTAGATCAGGAGCACGTGAGCGCGCAGAAGTCATGGGAGAATGCCTTTCATTGCAGAGAGCATTTTAGCACTGGGAATGATTGGTATATATACAGAGGGGCTCTTCAAAATCCTCTCAGGACAGAAGCCCTGACTTACCCCAGCCTCCTTGCCGCTCCTTCATCCCCAGCTGCTTTTTTTGGATTGTTCATTTCCCCGCCTGGTTGTGGTTCCTGTTTCAAAAGCACCAAGACTGTGCTGTGTTTGGTTTTGGCTTGTTTTGTTTGAAGCTGACTGGAACTTCTGAAGCGAGTCAGCCTTTGGGGAACTCAGTGGCCCCACTGTGAGATACAAGGAATGTAACAGAAAGAAAACAAGGAGGATTTTATAATGTGTCTTCTCCTCTTTTGCCCATCCTGTCTTCTAAACAAATGGCATCATGTCTTCTCTGATTTTTTCCGGGGCGGGGAGAGGATAGGGGGATGGTAGAAAGAGCTCAAAAGGGCAGAAACACATGCAGAGCCCCTCACTCCTCCCCATCCCCAGGAGAATATGTGTCTCCAGCACACTCACCCCTCCCCCACCCCCCTTCCCGCTAAACCTTTGCCAGAAAGAGCCACTTCAAGGCTGAGGGCTGGAGGAGGCTTTCAAGGGAGGAAGGGAAGGTGTTTTCTAGGCTCCTGTTTTCTGTTTGGGGCCATTAACGGTGTTAACTGAATAAAGCAACCACCAGGCACAGCTGTTTTATTCCAAATACTTGCTGATCCACACAATTTCTACAGAGCTCCACAGTTGTTCTGTGCTCATAAAGGACATTTGAATAGACTGTTCTAATACTGACTGACACTGGAGAGTGGGATTCTGACCTCCCCGGAAACGATATTTTTCCAAGGGGAGAGATAGTAAATAGGATGTTTCCTTCCTCTTCCCTCCGCTTTATGGCTGATGCTGGTTGGGTTGAATTGTTTAGAGGCCCGTTTCATACTCCATCTTCCTTTCAGAGAGGCTGCAACATTACAACTCAATTACCATATGGCAATATTTAGAAATGATCTGAAGAAATGAAAGCAAACAAGCACGTAAAGACACACACACACTCATATAATTTCTAGCTAAAAAGCTAATCTATTGAAAATGTAACTCTAAATTGGTAGTTCCTCATTGCCACCCAGGACCAACATGAGGGCAGCAGATCATTACACATTTCTTGGTACCATTAAAATTTCTCCTAATGCAATCTGGAATAAATATAAGATATTAAAGATATTATCTTTACTGCATCCCAATCTAGAGCACACTGAGGGTTTAAAGTGCCCTAGTAGGACAGAAGTTCTTTGTCTTCCAAAGGTGTGAAAACCTAATTCCTTTCTGCAGTGATTCTTGATTTTCCTTTTTTCCATTAGGACCACGAAACCACGAACTAGAATTTGCTTCCCACCGGAGTGCTGCTTCAGCATGTCTGGAGGACCTGTGGGTCTTGGATGCAAGCCCTTGTGAAAGGAGAGACAGGCCCAAGTAGCCTGCACTTCCCCAACTAAACACACCCTTTTCCGATAGTTGAGACCATCTAACACTGTGTCTGTGTAGCCCCTGAATGAAATATGTGAGCCAAGATGGTAGTTGGAGTGGCCACAAAGTACCTGTGTCTCAGGGCTTTGGGTGGGAATAGATGGTTATAGGGCGGTGGGATTCCTTTTTGTTTCCTCTTAAAGGTTGCTTTTGAAAATGGCCCCACCAATTTGTGGTTTTGTTACCGAAAGCTCGACTTCTCTGTACCACATCAAATCCTGGAGACACCCAGAGTTTTGGGTGAAGTAGAAAAGGATAGCTCTATTGCTTTTCCAGGCAAAGGGGGAACACATTGGGCTTCTGCCTCTTAAGACTGTGTCCCAACCCCCGAGGATTTGCTGAAGGGTTTTATAACAGGGGTTCAAAGGTGTGGGGTCTCTGACGAGATTAGGGTGTGAGCAGGGCTGGTCCTCCCTCAGTCTCTCTCAGGTAGTAGTCTCCCAATCTCGATGAGCTCCTCTGGTCCCTTTAATCTGGCCTCAGGTGGTTTCTGAACTGCTCCTGCCTTGATTAGCAACTGTTCAGATCCACCCTTTGGAACTCAGGGAAGGCCATGGAGGCTGGAGTCTTGCCTGTAAGAAGTGGTGGACAAAGGGAGGCCTCTGTGCCCAGCCCCACTTGGTTTCAGTGCCTGGGAGCCCCTCAGAGCCCCACTCAGTTTCAAATTCAGGGTTAAAAGTATTGAAGCTTAAAAGGTGTTATTCTAAGTACAGTCTGTACATTGACATCCCTATTGTTTATGGAGATGCTACCTCATCACAAGCACAATGCCAGGCCTTCTGAGCTCTCGTGAAGAGGAGTAACAGTGATCTGTAGCTAGAAAGCACTTCAATCTTTGGCCGGGAAACTAATCATTACTGCAATGTAATCATTAAATAGAAGGTGATGTTCTTGATCTACAGTCTGCCTCATCTGCTCTCTGAATGGATTTTTTTAGGGGGCATTATTTGTCCCCTCCTAGCAACTGTCACATACGTGAAATGTGGTGGGACTAACATATGCTCTCGGTTCCTGTTGTTGAACTATTTGCTTTTCCTAAACAGAATCAGGACTAGGGTAAGGCAAGAGAGACAGCTATGGAGGTACTCTTAGGGTCATGCAAGTTCCAGCCCTGCTTCTAAACATAAGGATCCACTTTCCAGGAGCAACACAGAACATCTCCACTCTGGGCCTTGGACAGAGTAAAATCTTTAATTGTCTGCCATTTGCTCTTTCACAAAGCCCTGCTAAGAGAAAAGATATTTATAAAGCATCATTCAAAAGATCGGCTGTTCACCTCTTCCTCTAGATACTACAGGTTCTATTCTTGGATCAAGTTATTCTCAGAACAATACACAGTTGAACTCTTTTTACCTTAGCTGCTTTCAGAGTTATATCTTATTGAATTTTCTTTTAATGGCATTCCCTTAGCTTTTATCAGAAAATAGTATTTTTTAAAAACCAAATCAAATCCATAACTTTATCTATTGAAGAAATCTTGCTCAGAACATTTCCTCTAGAATATTCAGTGCTTCCTAAATTAATTATTTTAGAATTTAGTGCTAGGAAAATTTTACCTCCCTTGAGGAATAGTTATGAATCAGCTTGTGATGGTTAATTTTATGTGTCAGCTTGACGTGGGCCATGGGGTGCCCAGATATTTGGTTAAACATTGTTCTAGGTGTGTCTGTGAGTTTTTTTCTGGATGAGATTAACATTTAGTTGGTTGACAGCAAAGCGGATTACCCTCCCCTATGTGGGTGGGCCTCATCCAATCTCTTGAAGGCTTAATAGAACAAAAGGCTGAACAACACTCTCTGCCTGATGGTCTTTGAGCTGGGATATCAGTCTCTCCTGTGTTTGTACTTAGACTGGACTTTGTACTTTGTATTTACACTATTGGTTCTCCTAGCTCTTAGGCTGTTGCACTGTAGGTCTTGGGACCTCTCAGTCTCCATAATCACATGATCCAGTTCTCTATAATAAACCTCTTTCTCTCTCTCTATCCTATTGGTTCTGTTTCTTTGGAGAAACCTTACTAATGCACATCTTTTCTGAGAATTAATTTTATGTACTTGTCTACATCCTCTTTATACTTTGTTTTTCAGATTACTTGGCTCCAAATTTGAAGCATATCTCTAACATCTATGTTATCTACAGTTTGTCTGTGTCTTAGTCTGTTTGGGCTGCTGTAACAAACATACCATAAACTGCATGGCTTATAGACAAACATTTGTTTCTCACAGTTCTGGAGGTCTGGGAAGTCCAAGACCAAGGCACCAGCAGATTCAGTATGCAGTATTCAGATTCAGTATCCAGTATTTAGAAGCTGGTGATAACCGGCTTCCTAGACAGCTGTCTTTTCATTGTAACCTCATATGGCAGAAGGACAAGAGAGCTCTCTGGGGCCTTTCATGAGGCTCCACCCTCATGACCTAATCACGTCCCAAAGGCCCCACCTCCTAATACCATCACTTTGAGCGTTAGGGTTTCAACATAATTTTGGGGGGACACAAACATTCAGTCATAGCAGTCTGCCTTTTTGTCTTCTTTATCTTAGAATTGACTTTCTACTTTTATTTATATCCTTTTTAGCCAGAATTGTCGAGTTTGTATTTTAAAATAAAAATATTTAGCATTTACTGAATGCTTACCATGACAGGTATATTCTAAACACTTACTGAAGATTACTCCATTTAACCCCTAAAACAAACCTACCAACTTATCCCTGTTTTGCAGAAGAAGAAACTGAAGCCTGGAGTAATTCAATAATTTGTCCAAGCTCAAGTAATGATAGAGCCACAGTTTGAACTCAGACACCCTTACTCCTAAGTCAACATTTTTAGCCAGTATCTATATGACCTTTGTTTGAATGCATTAACATAACCATTATTTTCCCTATGTCTTTATATAAACCATTTCAAATACTTTGAGGGGAGAAAGAGATACATGTATGTATTTATTTTTATATTTCTTCTGTTCCAAATTTATATTTAAACTACAAGGGCTATTAATTCCTTAATATCTCTCTGCTATATGCTTTTTTCAGTAAAAAGCATATCTTTTTATGCTTGAACAAATTCAAGCTTACAGAAGAGTTGCCAGAACATTACAATGAACCCTTAAATACTTTTCACCTAGATTCATCAATTGTTTAGATTTTTGCAATATGTATTTGCTTTATCACTTTTATTTACATCTCATATTATTATTATTACTCTTCTTATTATAATTTTCTGAACTGTTTGAGTTTAAGTTATAGACATCTTGACCCTTCACCATTGAATATGTCAACATGGATCTTTGAAGAACAAAGTCATCTTCTTACACTGTATGATTATCAAGTTCAAGGAATTTAACATTGATAGAGCACTATTCAAATTTCACCAGTTATCCCAAGTACACTTTATAGTGTTTGTCTCTTTCTTCTTTTTTTTTTTCTCTCTTCCCTCTATATTTTTCTTTTTTTACTCCTTTCTTTTTTCCTTTCCAGTTTCCTCCATTCTCCTCCCTTTGCCTCCCTATCCCTCTCTCCCTCCTCCTCCCTCCCTCTCTGTCTGTCTCTCTCTTCTATCCAGGATCTAATGCAGGATCATATTTTGCATTTATTTGCCATGCCTTGCTATGTGCTTTGAGCATTAAATGTCCTCAAATATTTACTTTCCCACCTAAGCCAGTTTTCCTCTAATTTGGAGTTCCAAGCCTCTTTCCCTTTCCTTTCCTCCAAATGTTTTTTAATTATTTCACAGCAAAGCATGGGATGCAGCTACTCCTAAATTTCAAGGCCTCTCCTTCCTAGAGAAGGATCCACTTTTCCCAGCTTGTTTCTTAAAGGGGCTGCATCCTATTAATTCCAAACATTTAGAAACCATCAGAGACAACATGCATCAAAAAGTCAAACTTAGTTTTTTTCCTCACTTTTGCACTGGAAAATTTTCTAAACTCTATTATAGATCAAACTTGATTGCTTTTGCCAAAAAACCGTGTAAGATCAACAGAGCCAAAGGCAGAGGAGTGTAATTTGAAGACCAAGTATGCTACTGAGTGGGAGTGTTTCAGACTGTGTGTTTCTGAGAGTTAATATGTGTAGCGCTTCAGAGGGAATCTTAATAAAAGGAACCATCAAATCACATCTCTGTGACAAATATAATTGTATTTGAAACATTATGTTCTAGTTCTGAAGCAGTTAGGACAGAAGCAAAGAAGATTCCAAAAGTGAAAAACAAGGCCATTTCCGTAAGCTTGTAGAACACATATCTCAGAGCTCATTCAAAGCATTGTTTATGTTTAAACTCATTGAATTGTGATGGGCATAATGCAAGGATCAGGCAAGCAATGTTTCATCCACCTTCCTCCTAAGGAACAGCATTTTCAATTCATATAAAATTATTTTGATGCCAAAGATCATATTTTCTATTGTTTTACAATGTAATTAAGTAGTTTTTATTTTAAAAAATTCCTTTCTATCAGTTAGTTGAATATTTTAACACTCTAATTTAAAGGATCTATTCTCTCCACCCACAATCTTCTTATCAAATACTTAATGATCTATAAATATTTAGAAAGTTCTAATGGAGCACACTATTAAAAGCAAACCTATAAGAACATCTGGTATTATTTGAGTAATCTCTCTTAATTTATCTCTTTGTAAGTTTGGATAAATGAATATTGGATTTTCTTAAATGGAGTTTTATCCTCACCCATCATTTTATTATATTTTCCCACCCCTCTTACAAGCTGGTAAGGAGATGAACGTACAAATCCTGTTACCCTCTGGGTGGGTTATTGGACAGGAGGTGTTGGCTGAGAGTACTGGCAATAGTAGCAAGAGGAAGGTCTTTTGTTAAAATAGTATGGTAGGGAAATTTATACAAGGATGGGTAACACACCCAATCCAGCCAGTTGAGTGCTCCAGGGTTTTCATATTTGTCTTCCAGTTAGGGTTAGAGAGTGTGTTTGTGTTCTTGTGGAGAGAGCTGGGTCCACAGGAAAGGGTGACATCTGGGAATCAGGAGGCACTGGTTTCTGCTTGGCCTTTGTCACTAACAGACTTTGTGACCCCGAGTCTGGAGTTTCACCTCTCTGGAGCTCAAATCTCCTCTTCAAAATAATGAACTAGATAATCTCTCCTTTTCTTTCCAGCAGTGTACACAATGCCAAGAGGTCTAAGGACATCAGATGGAAGCATAGAACTGTTTATTGACATTTTTTCATTAGTATTTATGCTCAGTCAATACCTTTCTGTAATGTTGATTTATCTTTATTTTTCCAGTGGTTTGCCAGTGATTTCCTGGATGTGAATCCAGGTAAGTCTCTTAATTTACACATACAAGAAAATAGTTGAGCATAATGCAGATATGTAGAATTTAGAGTGAACGTTTTAATTAAAATTTTAAATAAAAAAGTAATTTAAGGGGATACCTTTATTCAAAATGCCTTTTCTGTAGGACTGTATTTTTTAAATTGGGTCTCAGTTCATTTACCTTCTAAATCTGGGATGGCACATAGGGCTCTCTGAAGCACTGACTCGAAGGCTCAGCAGGAAAGAACGCTTGCCATGGTTAACAACCAATGTCTATCAAGGGTAAGCGAAGCACTCAGTGCCGTCCATTCCTTGAACTTGGACCAGACCGTCATTAAGAGTCTTTCCTAAATATAGTCCTCCTCCACTGTGCTCTGTCCACTGAATAACATTATTTATCTAGTTGTCCAGCCTGTAGCCTGGAGGTCATTCTTGTCCCCCTCCTTTACCTCATCTTCCCATTAGCAATTCATCACCAAAATCTGTCTATTTATATAGTTCATTAATTACCACCATCCTCACCAAAGGCACCAGCATCACTCACCTGTACCATTACCTCCCTCTAATTAATAATGGGCTACCCAACAGGTGGTCTAAGCATGTGCTTAGGGTACCAGCAAGATGGGGACACATTTCCTCCCCCATCCACATAAACATACAAAAGGGAGTAAAAAGGGGGGGAAGCTATTTTAATATCAGCACCCATGTTTATTTGGGTCATTTAAAGATGAAAAATTTTATGTAATATTGTAAGGTTGCTTTTATTTTGCATTACGGAACAGCATCCTCGTGTATGTGTCTGTTTTTTTGGGGGGGCGGTCAGTTGGGGAACATAATAATGTTTTAGGGAAGAGTGTCTCTAAAGTTCTGATTCTTGCCCTGCCTCTAATCTACAGTGTAGCAGAATAATCTTTTTTTTTTTTTTTTGAGAACACAGTGAAATCTCACTAACTCAGACTGCATTAACCATTATGAATCATGAACTGAAGGTAAATTTACATTGGTATTATCTTTTTTTTTAAAAAAAGATATACTTAGAAATTAAGCATATAAACCAGAATAATCTTTTCAAAGCAAGATTTTGTCTTGTCATATCCTGTTTCCTACTCACCTTAGGATAAAGCCTAAACTCCTTATTATGGCCACAGATACTCTAGTCCCTGCCTGTTTCTCCTACCTCACCTCCCACCACATTTTTTTCCCTTTCTCTTTTGGGTCCAGTCATATTGGTCTTTGTCAATTCCCCCAAAGGACCTGTTCAGTAGTTTATCCCTCTCCCTGCAAAGCTATTCTGCTTCTCTCCCTTTAGCTTTTAACACTGTGACTCATAGTTTGATCTCAGCTTAAACATCTCTTACTCAAGGACACCTCTCCCAGCCTTCCAGATGAGATCAGAAGCTGCCATATTCTCCCTTTGTATCACAGAATTTAGTTGTACGGTTGTGTGATATTTGACTCGTGTCTGTCTCCTGCACTACAGAGTAAACTCTTTGTTCACTATTGTTCCAGGGGTACCAACTTAGCACCAGGCTCAATAAACACTGGTGGAATGGATGGATGCTTCTATAATTCCATGCAATCTAGGATTCCTTAGTAAAGCAGTAGAGTAGAAGCAATCTAAAGAAGTTAAAGCCTTATTCTCAATATTCTTTGGTCATGGTACAAATTCAACAGTAAGTTGGTGAGAAATATCCCAGGTTTTTAGAAGTTCTTAATTATAGTAATTACCTCATTCATTTCTAACAAGTTCTTCTAACTTTGCATGGCCAAATAGCACTCTTGATACTCTCCTCCTGTCTCCCATTAAATAATAGATTCCTCTCCCAGCAATCCCTCTTAATGTCTCAAATCGTTGAGGTCAACCTTG
Organism: Balaenoptera acutorostrata; assembly: GCF_949987535.1. Taxonomy (NCBI): domain Eukaryota; kingdom Metazoa; phylum Chordata; class Mammalia; order Artiodactyla; family Balaenopteridae; genus Balaenoptera; species Balaenoptera acutorostrata. The sequence goes on along the minus strand of NC_080069.1, from coordinate 67,160,333 downwards.
GCTCCATTCCTTCTTTCTTCAACCAAATCCAATCTATCAGCAAGGCATATTGGCTTGGTCTTAAAAATACATCTGGAATCTGACTATTCTCACCTCCTTTGGTCACATCCTCTTTCCAGCCATAAATATTTTTCACCTGTACAGCTTCAATAAGCTTCTTACTGGTGTCCCTGTTTCCAAACCTGGCTCCCTTGGTCTGGTCATCAAGGAATGGCCAAAGTAATTTTTCATAAAACATATATTAGACCATATCATCCCTTACTCAAACTTTCCTTTGCTTTCTTGGCTTGATCTTACCCTTAATGTAAAATACTATTCTTTACCATTGCTTCTTGCCTACAACTTTACTCTCATCTCTTACTACTCCCCTCTCCTCTCTTGATAGTATCCAGCCACATAACGGCCTCCTTGTAATTTTCCACCATACAATACTCAGTCTCACTTGAGGACGTTCATGTTTGCTGTGCCCTTTGCCTGGAATTCTGTTCCCTATCTCATAGCATGTGTGTCTCCTTCTCAACATTCCGGTCACAGCTCAAAGACCGTGCCCTCAAAAGGCCTTGCCTGGTCACCTGATCTGAAAGCATCCCCTCCACCCCCACCATCATCCTCTATCTTATTATAGCCAGCTCTGTTTATTTGATGGCATTTATCACCATCTAAAATTATTTTACCAATTTATGATCTACATATTTTTTACTGTCTTTTGCACTGACATATAATGTTCAAGAGAGAAAAGCTCTTAGTTGCCTTGTTTCCTGTTTTATCTTTCCTCCTAGGAAAATACCTGTCACATGGTATTTTTTCAAAATATAGTTTGCTGAATGAATGAATGAATGAATGGAGATTCACTTCAGAAGAGATTGGTGCTGGGCAAGGACTAAAAAACAACAAAAATGTTTCTTGAAAACCATTTAGAATCACTTTGGTCCTGTGATTGTTTTTAAGCTTTCCCTTCTCCAGGCCTCTGTACTATACAGAGTTTTGCCCACAGCTTTACCTTGGAGCATAATCAGTCAAGTGACTTTTTTTTTTTTTAAAGTCAAGTGACTATCTTTGAGGAGTAAAATTTCACAGTAGGTTGCATAATTTGCATGATTATAACCTTTAGTATTTGATTTTTTCCAAGAGAGCATTTTGTTAAAATAAGTAACTAGACGTTGGCTTTCCTGGTACTGGTCGATCAGCTGATTACTTACAGTTCATTGCTTTTTTTTTTTTTTTCCTGAGTTTCATTTCCAATAATTTCAGTCTAAAATTCACATTTTCTGCTATTTTATGGAAGGACACAAGAAACTCTCATATTCGTCAAGCATTGGATTCCTAGACACTGACAGGTTACTGGGATAGCAGTATCTGTGGTTTCCATCAGGACCATCTTTTGACCTTTATGCCTGCTGGTATTGGTTTGACCACTAGATGGCACATGTTGGATGGTAAGGCAAAATGCTGGCTGATGGCCTTTTGCTCTGAACTTGTGGAGAAGTCATGGGAAAATCGTGAAACCAGTGTACAAAAGTCAAGGACTAGTGAAGTGTAAGTAATTATTTTAAAAGATATATGAGAAAAGTGAATCACCAAAATGTAATATGTAATGACCACTTGCATTTCCTCAGAATAATCAATGCAAAATTTAAAAACCATTACATATATGGTAATTGAGCAATAGAAGTAGAGATTATTAGTTGCTTACTACACTCTGGATTTTGGCTATGTTAAAATCTTTAGTGAATAGCTTGTTATATTATCATATGCTTCTTCGTTATTGAGATGGAGAAATCTAGATAAATGAGAGTTTCATTTAGTTGAATTAAGATAAAATGAGGGCTCCCCTGGTGGCGCAGTTGGGAATCCACCTGCCAGTGTAGGGGACACGGGTTCGAGCCCTGGTCTGGGAAGGTCCCACATGCCGCGGAGTATCTAAGCCCGTGCACCACAACTACTGAGCCTGAGCTCTAGAGCCCGTGAGCCACAACTACTGAGCCCGCGTGCCTAGAGCCCGTACTCTGCTACAAGAGAAGCCACCACAATGAGAAGCCCACGCATTGCAAGCAAGATTAGCCCCTGCTCACCGCAACTAGAGAAAGCCAGCATGCAGCAACGAAGACCCAATGCAGCCAAAAATAAATAAATAAAATAAATTAATAAAAAATATAAAATATAAAAAACCCCAAGGTTTTAAAAAAAAAAGGTAAAATGAGAATTACTTTATCAAAGTAGCAAAATATATATGGTAATATATCAAATAGTACATGACAGCTTATAATAAACATCAACCATCTTTCTTCCTGTTTCCAGCCAGATTCCACAGGGAAAACTTTTTAAAAAACTTTATAAAGCCATTATTTAAACAGCAAAAATATGAAATTGTTTTGACTTGAAAATAGATATGATCTTTCTAGGAAGATTAATATTCAATGATAATTTGATGTTGGTCTGATTCTATACACTTGTTTCAAACTACAATGGGTACTTTAGAATGAAATCATAGACATCCATTAAAAGTTCTCTTTAAATTGTGTACAAGATGCTTAAGCTTTTGGAAGTCCTTTCTTATAAGTAATTCTCCTGGTGAAGAAGGGATTGGGAAGAGGGAGAAAGAAGGAGAATGAGTGACAGCAAAGTCAGAGAATAGCAAATGATGGAGAAATGGACAGAGAAGACCATGGTGTTGGTCTTCAGACTTCACCATCTAGGACCTCTGGTTGGTCTATTCCTTATTGAGAGACACTTAAGGCCACCAAAACCTGAGGAAAAAAAAAAAACAACTATCTAATTCTACAACTCAATCCCCTGCTCTGAGAACAAGTTCATCCAAAGTGCTTCTGATGATTATCTAGCTTACCAATGAGATCATGGTATAGGTAGGCATTGCATGGCCTGGATAACTTGAATATCTGCCTTTCTTACTAGTTATAGTTGCCACTGTGAACCATTTCTCAGGCATTCAGTTTTCTCCATTCGCCACTTGTGGGCCAGATTATCCTGGATGGATGGGATAGTCATGGTTTGTGAACAAAATCACATTTGTGCATATGCAAAACCGCTTATGAAGCCTTATAATAAACTTTATGGGGAAGGATGTTGGTGGGACTCCCAGAAGACAGCCTGTATTTCTTTCAAATCCCAAACACCCATTTTCTACAGTTCATAGCTTGAGCAAGACCCATAGCATAGGGAAGGAGTGGGCCTGCATCTTCCCAGTTCTTATTTACATAAGAGTTTTTTACATACTATAGCCTAATCTGTGACATGTTTACTCCCTGTATGACTCTCCTAGATCATGTGTCATAAAGTTCTGGTGTGTCTTACTCATTTATTCTCTGCTTAGATCCAAGCTGTAGAGTGAGGGTAATTAACTAGTAATGTCATTCCCATCAATTCTACAGTGATCACTTCCACACTAAGAAATCCCCTTGCTCTAGACTTTTGAGGTTCTGATAGGACCCTCCTTGCACATGATCCTTCCTATGAGCTCTCCAGGATTCCCCCATGAACTTCTCACATCCACTAGAGCTGACTAAACACAAGATGGCTAATTTGCTAGTGCCTACCTGCCCACGTTCTGCCTCTTTGGCTTGAGAACATCTCTCTGTATCTTGATATTGAGATATTTCAGCATCTTCTCTTAGCTGGTGCCTTTTTCTTTTCTTCTTCTTTTTTTTAATTGAAGTATAGTTGATTTACAATGTTGTGTTAGTTACTGCTGTACAGCAAAGTGATTCAGTTATACATATATACATTCCTTTTGAAAAATATTCATTTCCATTATGATTTATCACAGGATATTGAATATAGTCTCTGTGCTCTGCTAACCCCACCCTCTCTCTCCATCCATCCCCCAACCCCCAACCCGCCCCCCGCCTTGGCAACCACCAGTCTGTTCTCAAGGTACATGATTCTGTTCCTGTTTCATAGATAGGTTCATTTGTGTCATATTTTAGATTCCACATATCATACCATATCATATGGTATTTGCCTTTCTCTTTCTGACTTACTTCACTTAGTATGATAATCTCTAGTTGCATCCATGTTGCTCCAAATGGCATTATTTCATTCTTTTTTATGGCTGAGTAGTATTCCATTGTATATATGTACCACATCTTCTTTATCTATTCATCTGTCGATGGACATTTAGGTTGTTTCCATGTCTTGGCTATTGTGAATAGTGCTGCTATGAACATTGGGATGCATGTATCTTTTTGAATTATAGTTTTGTCTGGATATATGCCTAAAGAGTGGGATTGCTGGATCATATGGTAACTCTATTTTTAGTTTTCTGAGGAACCTCCATACTGTTTTCTACAGTGGCTGTACCAACTTACATTCCCAAGCTGGTGCCTTTTTCTTAATCCTTTTGATGATGGCAGTGAAGTTTTAGGAACAATCAGCTTTCATCTGAACTGACCAGGAATGTGGTACAGGAGATCACGTGTGTATCAACGCAAGTCTTTCTGCAGCCTGATCCCAGATGGTAGAACATAGGAGGCTGTAACATAACCACATACTTGCAGTGCTTCACAAACATCATGACCCCCCCCCCAAATAATTATATTTCATATTACAACTCAGTAGACAGACACACTCAATATACATAACTGAGAAACTTATAAAAGAATACTTCAGTATCTTTTAAAAAGTAAAAACACAACAGATTTAATTTAAATCTAAACATTTATTAACATAGAAAGATCCTTAAATATACAAAACACAATCAACAACAATAAGAAGAATGCAGCTGTTGACTCTCCAAATTGGTTTCGTGACCCGCTAATAAGTTAGAACTCTCAGTTTGAAATAAACTGATCTTGAAGATACAGAGGAAATGCTTCCTGAGCACTTTGGTGAATGAAGCCTCTCCTTTACACTCAGACTTGGCCACTTCCCTTTGGTTATCATTTTATCTCTTCCTGTTTAAGTGCAAACAGCCTTCATATCCCTGAACTAAGTCCTATTTTGCTATTCATTCACTCTGTTATCTCAAACCAGACAACTAAAGTGAGTGATCTTTGTAGCTGTAAATGCAAATTAGAATACCCTTGATGTATGCCTTTTCTTTCCCATAAGTTCAACTGGGCATAGAGTTTTGCTTTTGACTTGACTTAACTGAGCAAGAGACTAACTAAAAGAAAGTGTACATGTAAAGGCCTCTCTACGCTTGTAGAATGAGATCTAGTCTGTGAAAGATAGCAATAACCTTAGTGCCATCTGTCACTGGTTATAATGCTCAAGGCCCTGGCCAAGCAGTACCAGGACCTTTCTATTCTTATCTCATCTTATTTCTTCCTCTCTTTCTCACACCCAGGGTGACACGCTTACAATTCCCTTCCTTGCCAGAGCACACACATCTTCACAACAGCCTCAGCTTTGTACAATCTGCTCTCCACAGAAGAGCCATGGGAGGGAAGTCAGAACTCTCTGAGTTTCCTCTAGAACTGTTTCTCTGTGTTCCCTGCACTCTCTCAAGCTTCTCTTTCCTGGAGTAAGATGGATTCACTCATTCACTTAACAAATGAGTACCCAGAACTTTCTATTTCCAACTACTCTGATGACAAATGAGACAGATAAGACACCTGCTCTCAGGGGACTTACAGTGTGGCTAAGAAGACAATTAGCAGGTGTTAACAGTAAGGTATGATGATCATTGTAGCAAGGAAAACAGTCACAGGCAGGGCAATCAAAGACATAGTCCAGGTGTAAGAGAAGGCATCCCTTGAAGGAATGACTTTTAAGCTGGACCCTGAAGAATGATACATAAAGTGTCTTCAAGGATCAGATTGTTCTAAGTAAGGAAATGGCTTATTAGAAATGTCAGAGGTGAGAGAGTCTGCCCCTGCATGAGGTTTTCAAGGAACCCACAGCAACCAGGAAGGCTGGTACGAAGGAGACTTGGAGACTGAGGCAAGAGCCACATTATGCTTGCCTTTCAATAAGCCAGGTTAAGAACACTTCAATGTCTTTATGGCCAATAAGAATGGAAATCCATTACAGTACTTTAAGTGGGGGAATGACAGAGCCGTATTTATATTTTGGGAAGATCATTTTACCCTCAGGGTGCAGAATGACTTGGTCAGGATTTAGTGTTTGATTGTATTGAGGGTGAGGGAAAGGGGAGAAGCAACAATGGCTTGCCTTGTCAAGTCAATAAAGTTATGAACAATTAACTTGCCTTCCTCAGCTCGGGAAGGGACTGAGGGTACATCCCCCAGGGAAGAGCTGATCAGTTAAAAGGCTTTTTTGTTTCCATCTCTTTCTTTCTACCCTCAAATAAATCACTGTATTCTTGACTATTAAATTATCCTTCTTGTCTGAAAATGCCCTGCCTTGGATCAAAATGTCTAAACAAACTCTCCATTCCAGAGGAGCACTGTTGCCTATGGTCATTAGGGCAGCGTGTTTCACTTGGTGGGATTCTCAAAGGCTGGCTGTTAATCAGGCCTCGGGGAGCACCCTCATCCCCACCCCTAGGCCCACCTCCTTTTTCTTGGAAGTTCAAGGCGCTTAGCAGGTGCAGCCTAATTTAGCCTCCCAGGATTGCTGGGAGGCAGGTCAGCCTGGGCCCGTCTGCATCTGTGTTTTCCAGCCGAGGATACCCAAGCACAGGTGGGTCGTCTGTTATCCAGCAAGGTAGCCACAGAACTTGGAAAAGAACCAAGAAACATATGTCTTAGTCTTTGTTTAACAAGAGCAGTGATTTTCACACTGCGGGGCCCCAAATTCAGCACAGGGGTCTGAGAGGTACACAAGGGGCCAAGGGGAAAGCTGAGTGGGGGACTCAGGGCTTCCTCTTCCCCAAAATTGCCTTTTCATATTCTGCCTATTATGAGAATTATACATGTTTTCCTCAAATACCCTCATGTTACTGATCAAAGCTAAAACCCAGAGTGGTTACTTTAGAGATTTCCCAAGGTTAATCCATTTTGAATTATAGCAGAGCAGGCATTAGAACCGGGTTCTCTCAATTGCTTGTCTAGTTCTGTTTTCTACGTGTATTGTGCTTGAGACTGTGTTAGAAGTATCCTGACCCTGTTGTCTTACCCAAGGATTGACTAACTGTAGGAATTTCATGCTGGGTTGGGCAGAAGGGCAAATCCTAACTTGTGAGAAAGCATGTGGCAGTGGAGGTGGGGATGTCAGGAAGAAGAAGAGGGGGGATGTGAAAGGCGTCCTTCAACTCATGCTCGACACACAGACAGTACCTTAACGTCTCTATGAGTCAGGGCTCTCCAGAGAAACAGAACCAATAAGAGATAGATAGATAGATAATAAGAAATTGGCTTATGTGGTTATGAAGGCTTTCAGGTCCAATTTGCAGGTGGGCCAGCAGGCTGGAGACCCAGGGAGAGAGCCAATGTGCAAGTTCAAGGGCCACAAGGCAGGAAGAGCCAATGTTGCAGATGAAGTCCGATGGCAGTCTGTTGGTGAATTCTCTCTTACTTGGGGGGTGGGGAGGGAGGGTGGTGGTCTTTTTTCTCTTCAGGCCTTCAACTAATTGGATGAGGCCCACCCACATTATGGAGGACAGTATGCGTTACTTTACCAATTAAAATGTTAATCTCATCCCAAAATGCCCTCACGGGAACACCCAGAAAAATGTTTGACCCAAATCTGAGCACCCCATGGCCCAGTCAAGTTGACACGTAAAATGAACCATTGCAACATCCTTCAACACATGCACACATGGTACCTTGAGCGTCCTTCAACTTGCACCTAACACACAGGTAACATCTTGAGTATCCTTCAACCCATGCTTAACACAGTATCTTGAGCATTCTTCAGTTTGGGCACAACACACAGATAGCATCTTGAATTTGCTTCCCACATAGGATTGACCAGGAATGCAAGTCACTCATTTGCATCCAAATTTTAAAAAATATATGTATTAAAAAAGTGAGATAGAATTTAATTTGCCTTCACTGATTGATATTGTTGTTTAATTGCTCATTAGGATCCAAGCCACCTGAGGGCAGGGACCATGTCTTCTTATCATATACACACTGTACATGCTGAATAAGTACAGTGACTTGACCTGGCTCGACCATCAGGTTCTTTGCCAAGAGGGATGTTACTCCTGAGATTTCGGAGTCATTGGCCTCCCTAACATGCTTCACTCACTTGGAACTTGCTGAAAAATCATCCTTTGGGCTTTAAATTATCATGCCTGATTTCATCCCAAAGGTGAGGTTTTTTGGTTGAATGTTGAAACATCTGTTCAGCTGTTTCTCACACTCGGGAAGCTGAAGAAGAAGAAGAAGAAGAAGAAAAAGAAGCTGACCCTCAGCTTTATGCCGCAAAAATCATTTAAGATTATTTTTGCACATGAATAACTCCAACACAGAGTAAATTTAAAATTTGAAACTTTCCATGCATCTGCATCTCACAGGGGAGGAAGCAGGATCATTTTGGGAAATTTTTTTTAACAATTGCATATCCATAGCAGTTTCAAGTGACCAAAAATTTACTTTGTATATGCAGAGCCTAGATTTAAGGAACAGTTTCCATGGTTCTATGTTTGGTAAATACATAACAGCTCTATTTAATACTCAGTGTAAGGCTTTTTGTATATTTGATTATAAATTTGTTTGAGGTTAGGGATACTATATCACATGTCGAAAAGAAGGAATTAAAGGGTGTTTTGCTATTGTTTTTAATTCTTTCTAAACCTTCATTCTTTATTTCTCACACTCAAGGAAAGTTAAGCTTTACTTTTACTCAGTAAACCTCAGCTCTGAGACCTCTTTGTTACTGGTTCCTTGTTCTTCTGGGGCCCATTGTTCTTGGTACTCTCCATCGCCTTGGTTACATATATCATACTGTCTGCCTCCGACACTGGATTGTAAGCTTCCTTTCTAGGTCAGAGATTGTGTTTCATTTGCCTTTCCTTGAGGTCCTAACTGTGGGTCTGGTGTAATTGGGTGCTCACTGTATAACTGGATGATAGAAGGCAGGTATTCATACAAGCTGGTAGTAGGACCTCTGATATGGAAGAGCTCTAGACCTCTAGTCTGGTCTTCTGCCTCCACACTGATTCTACCTGTCATTGGAAACAGAATATAAGTGTGCATCAAGGCTTTTCTTTTTTTAAAACAACCTGTCCACTTCTGCACTCATTTTATAAATGCAGAATACTCCCATGATCCTTACCGCCACTCTATTAAGAATCTTCCTTGCTCATGGTCCACACATCTTTGTTACACTTGACCTTTTTAGTTTACATTATGAAAAATAATAAAGCCATTAGAGTTTTCCAATTATATAATATTGTAATATTGAATATGCTTTAAAAACTATTCTCCCCCCATCTCTGCTACTCCAAGAAGCTGATATGTCCCCCAAGGTTGGGACAGTTTATATCTTTCAATCACCTGTGTCCCCCACTCCAGCCCATGAGAACGAAGGCTTTTTTTTTTTTTTTTTTTAAAGGAACTCCTTTATTTATTTATTTATGGCTGTGTTGGGTCTTCGTTTCTGTGCGAGGGCTTTCTCTAGTTGCGGCAAGCGGGGGCCACTCTTCATTGCGGTGCGCAGGCCTCTCACTATCGCGGCCTCTCTTGTTGCGGAGCACAGGCTCCAGACGCGCAGGCTCGGTAGTTGTGGCTCATGGGCCCAGTTGCTCCGTGGCATGTGGGATCTTCCCAGACCAGGGCTCGAACCCGTGTCCCCTGCATTGGCAGGCAGATTCTCAACCACTGCGCCACTAGGGAAGCCCAGAACGAAGGCTTTTAACATCATCAGAAATAGTGACTACACAGGAAGCTTGCTTTTTGAGTTCTGTTATCATGTTTAATTATCCTTGCAGTAAGGAAGCTCTGATTTAAATCCCCATGGTTGCATATCCTCTAATATCGCATTCTGAGAACAGCTGTTCACTGTCCCTTGTCCTAACCCTCCATGTAGAGAAAGAAAGTTAACAAGTTTGCTGATTGGTCTTCTTTCTTGCTAGATTAAAAGACCCCTAACCCCTTAAACTTTATGCCCGTGGGACTGATTCATAGACTCTTTAATTAATTTTAGTTGATACTCTGTATGTTTTTCAGTCTTTCTCCATTTTTATGCCCTTTTCTTTAAACACTGCCGTAAAACATCTCATCAAAGCTAAGTGTCATGGAGAAACAGCTTCTTAGCTCTCTCTTTAGAGGGGAAAAGTAGAACTCCAGGGATGGAATGACTGCTTAGAGCCTCATAAGTATTGGTGAAAGTGGATAGTGTCAAGGAACTCATGGCTCAGTGGAGGGAACACTTGGAATCAAGAGGACGGGATTTGAATCTACCATCTACCCACTGTGTCACTTATCTGTCATTTGGGAAGTGGAAATAATGATACTGCTTATTCTGCCTCTTTCTTAGTGATGTTATCAAGTTCATAAGAGACCATAAGAGATAATGGGAAATTATAAAGCTCTTACAGAGGGTTGTCAGGACCTAAGGGAAAGAGTAAAATGCCTTCAGAATGTTAAGAGAAAGTTGAAAGTGCAGTGAAGGAGAATTTAAGTAAAGCAAATGAGATTGGTGCTTTGTTGCAGTAAATCAGTGGCAGAGATTATCTGAGTATATCAAACCCAGTCAAAATGATCAGGTGGAAAATTAGAAAAAGCATATTACTAATTTCCCCTGTGTCTACTGTGTGGTTAAATTTATGTATTATTTAAAATTTTTCATATGCAAAAAGAGATAGTGGTAGTCTTTTTCTTCCTCTTTCATAAACGGAGTCTTCATGCTCAGAAATATTAAATATTTTGCCCAAGGCAGTACAGCCATTGGAGGCAGAGCCTGGACAAGGACCCTCTGTCTCCTTAACTTCTCAGTTCTATTTTTGTTTCCTTCAAGAATTTGATGTGGAATGAACATAAATCTATGAACACAGCTGAGACTGTAACCTGATGCTTTTTAATTATGTGATTAAAGGTGTAACACAATCAAGTATAAACTAAAGCTTTTATAGTGGAACAGCTGAAGCTGATTAATGGAAAGCTGAAACAGCAATTGTACTATAAAAAGACAATATTAATAGAAAGAGATGAGATAGAATTGATGGAATGTAGTAAAGGAAATCTCAAAGAGAAAAAAAAACCCAAAACAAACCACATAGTGTTTATCTGTTTATTCTTGGAAGGGTACATAGTCCCTGGAGAGCAAAAGAAGTAAATAATGCAATAGGACCAAGAAGAAAATTTCTTCACACCACCTCCTTTGACTTGATTTGTACACCAAGTGACCTTGGCCTTAATAAGTTAATAGAAACAACTCTCTCTTTATATAGCAATACTTGGGCAGACTGATTTATACATCAGGCTCTTGGATATTGAATTATTATGTGTCAGTCCCTCAGAGCCAAACCAATATCCTTTGAATTTGCAAAGTCAAGGACTAACTGTAAACCATGGCAATCTCAGCCAGATTCTAATATCTCTTGAAGGCTGGACTGGTGGCCAGCCCTCCATCTGTGACATCTGTCTTCTCTCTGATTGCGGCTACCACAGTACTATTACTTTTGTCTCTAGTGTACTTTTGCTAAAATTACAGAATTTTAGATTTTAACCCTATTACTCCCATTCTAGTGACCCTAACAGGTTAAGGGACTGTCATCCAAATAGTGACAGAAATGAACCCAGGTCTCTTTAGTTCCATTTGAGCTTCCTCTTCTTCTTCCCAATATATCTGTTTCTTATGTTCTGCCTTTCTTTGTGTGTGTTTTTTTTTTTTTTGAGAATTCCTTTATAGCAAGGACTTTTTAATCCATCATCTTTGCCATTATTTTCTAGTCTTTAAATTATGGGTAATAATACTTACCTCCTAGGGATGTCATGAGAATGAGATAAGATAGAAGTAAAACACAGGGCATCTTGCTTAGGATGCTAAATGAACACTAATTCCCATTCAGTCCTTTACTCAAGGTATATTCTACAGACATTTCTTCAATGAACTTCGGTTCCATTACTTTTCTCCACTAGACCAGAAGCCAGTGGTTCTCAGCCTTGACTGTAATTGGAATCATCCGGGGAATTTTAAAAGCTATTGATGCTGGGGTGGGCCTCATTCCCAGAAGTTCTGATTTAATTTCTCTGGGGCCAGAGAAAGTACTTGCGTATTAGTACTTAAAAACCTCTCCAGGTGATTCGAATGTGCAGCCAAAGGCTGAGGAACAGCCCCCTCCCCAGAGAATTGTAAGGGCTGTAGTTTTGTGTTATTCATCTTTACAACCCCAGGACCAAGTGGAGCATCTCACTGTGGGCACTCAGATTTGGATTACTTGGAGGAACACAAATGGCCATAACACTCACTTCCCCCTCCCCCCTCCCTCCCTCCCTTCTTTCCTTAGTTCATTCAAATAATTCCATCTTATTCCAGCTTGTTCTTCCCTCTGTTTTAATCAAAGCTGTATTATACTTTACCAAATCATTCTTTCTGGAATGGTACATTCCTGTAATACATCATTCTTTTCCTTTTAGTGTTTGTTTGTTTTTTTTGTTTGTTTCTAATCTCAGGTTTTCAGGAAATTAAGAGAGAGTATTTATCGATTGAAATTAATGAACCCGTGTATTCATTCATGGTGGCCATAAGCATTTACTGAGCCCCTACTATATGTTGTGCTGGGCAAATGAAGTACAAAGATGAATAAGACAAAAGCTGTTTTCAAAGAATAGCAAGTCTATTGGTAAAATGAAAATGTTAACAAATAATTGTACTATTGCTTGGTAAGGGCTTTGGGAGAGGTATGGCCCTCTCAATTGCCCATCAACAGCTGCTATTTTTCCCATGTCTCTTTGGTTTAGTTTTGCTCCAGTTTGTGTGTGTGTGTGTGTATGTATACACATATGGGGTGTGTGTGTGTGTATATTGTATGTGTATACACACACACACACACACACACACACATAGTATTTCACTTTGAATCTGGATGGAGTCATTTATGGAAGTAGTTGGAGACAGACATCCAAACCAATAAATAAGTGAAATGACTAAGAAGTCATTCTGGTGCACAGCCTGATGCTCTCCAGATAAAACCCTAGAAAACTATCTGTCTTTGTCCCTATCAGAGGAGCATTTTACCATGACATTTTGATAGCATTGATTATTTATAGCAAAGATTTATTTCTATTCTCAGTCCTTTTCCATTAGCACATGAAGTATTTTTAAATTATGCAGAGTTTCAGAATTCTCTTTTCTAATCAGGGGGAGAATTCTTGGCAATTGGGAGATTAAACTTCTTTCCTTATCTTCTGACTGAATTATACCATCCACCTGCTCTGCTGGAGGCCCCTTGGGATACTTTCATTTTAGATGACAAGGCTGGAGGATGGGCTCCATTTGGCCAATGAAAATAAAATATTAAACTCTGGGTTGGGGGAAATGATAGAAAAAATATTATTCTAAGCTTTTTTTTAGACCTCATCCATTCAATAGGTAATTGGCCAGTATGACTCATTTTAAGCTCAAAGCTAAGTTAAACGTACTTAGTATATGAGATTGGTTAGTCAATCATCTTGCAAGCCTCTTTCAGAATGGATCAAAAGAGAAATGATTTTTTTTGAAGGGGTCAGAAGGATATGAAGAATGAGTTGTGGTTAGATAAAGGCATCCCAGAGGAGAGCTGAACATAGGGCCCTGGAAATATATGTATGTTTGTCTACATGGAAGTTATGGTGGGGCGAGAAGGGTAATACTGAGAGATGGATCAGGAAAATGAGCCTCCTCTGCATCATTTCTGGTTCTTCTGGGGCAGGATTTCTCAGCCTCTGTACTTTGGGCTGGATTATTCTGCGTCGTGCGGAGCTGACCTGTGTGCATCGTAGGATGTTTAGCAGCGTCCTTGGCCTGTACCCACTGGATGCTAATAGCACCTCTTCCCTTGCTGTGACAACCTAAAATATCTTAAGACATTCCCTGGTTGAGAACCGTTAGTCTAAGGCAAGCCCCGGGTGATTGAAGGCAACCGATTTTTTAAATCCTTCAAAAAAAAAAATCTGTAATGGAGTCTCAAGTCTACTTGTCTATAGTCTACTAAATAGTAAAGTCAGTAATGGGAGGAACCCTGTGTATATTATCCACTGTTAACTGAGTGGAAAGTTACGACTAAATGGTGAAGGAACACCATCAGCAAGTGAATTAGGTATGGGAAGATTAGAGATTAAAATAATCTTGTTTATGGAGGAACTACCAATTTTCTTAGGACTTAGGAGGTAGGAGCACAGATTCTAAGCTCAGTTATTCTGTGTTTGATTTCGTGTGTCTCTTTTTAATTTATACACACATACATATACTAAATATATATATTTATTTAATACCTGAGTACCTGGTACTGTATGTCCTTGGGAAGCATTAGTGTGGAAAACAGCCACTTCCTAGCTGTATAACCTTGGACAAATTATTGGGAGCCTCAGTTTTCTCATGTATAAGAAGAGAATAATAATATGTGCCTACTCCACTATTAAGTAAATAACAAAATGTAATGCATGTGAGGTGCTTAGTATAATGCCTACATAGAGTAACAAAAACGACAATAATTACTGTGAAACTGATGATGATAATCATTTACTAATAATTGTAAAACTCACCAACTTAACCTTTCAGAAGAGGAAACTGAGTTGAAGAACATGCACGGAACTTCAATGCCTAGAGCTCAGAGACAGAATTGGGGCCACTTGCCTCTCTACGCTCCTTTTCTCATTGCAAGGAGGATTTAAGTATTATAGGTGTTAATAAAAAGAATGGAAACTCTGAAAAATCCATTCTTTTAAAGAAAAATTCATAGTTGTCAGGAACTGAACAAAGATCACCCACTTACCATAGATGGTTGAACAGAAGATACATCTCAGTGTTGTATTTGTAAGCACCATAGTCCAGATGATTATCTGGGTGGGGTTAAGAGGATAAAAACATGAAAGAAAAATGAAAAATAAAAATCAACACAGCTGGAGCATGCTTCAAAGGGGCATTTAATTCACAGATTTTAAAAGTCTTCTCTCCAGCAAATCTTAAGGCAGAAATTTCACATGAGGGTGAACAGAGAGCATGCAGAAGTAGTAATGGCTTTAAGAAAGGACATCTTAATGGATTCTACAGATGCTATTTGGAACTTCTATTTGAGTCAAAACAGGAGAAGAAAATATTAAAATACCTAAAAAGTATGATGGAGACAACCAGTTACACTTATGCATGGGTTTCAATTAAAATGCCCTCTGGTTCAACTCCATGCTTCTGTTTTCAAGTCAAGAGGACAATCAGAAACCCCAACTCTTTCCTGGACATGATATCAGTATTTGGAGAAGTTGAAAAAGGAATATCCAAACTCTTTATGATTCTGGCAAGACTCCCACCTCTCCCTCCTACTCTCAAAACTCACAGCCTCACCACCACAATCTGCCTTGAGACCATCAAGATTAATCTTATTAAATCTTTATTCTTGTTTATCTCTGTCACCACAGGCAGTCCAGGACTTCCTGGTCAGTCAGTGTTCTTCCCTGTTTGGTTCCACATAGCCATCACCTATTCCCTCCCCTGCCACATATATATTTAATAACCTCTCCCTTTGCTTTATTTTTCTCTGTAGTACTCATCAACACCCACCTTATTATACATTTTGTCTACTTTTTTTGTTTTCCTTCAACACTAAAATCTAAACTTCATGAGGTTAGAGATATATGTGTATTTTGTTCAGGGCCATATCTCCATCACCTAGAACAACTCCAGGTACATGGTAAGCATTCAGTAACTATTTGGTAAGTTTAAAAAAATGAACTTGATAAATATGTTTGGATAGCGTGCCAGGGATTGTGCTAGAGAGGTATTGGGAAGTAGAATTAGGAATGGATCAGATAGAATCTCGGGCTTCAAGGGATATGTAGTTTAGAAGGAGAGAAAATTATCATTCAGTGTGGAGTCGGACAAGTGTCTTAAGGAGTGTGGTAAAGACTTCCAGTGCTTACCTCTGTCTCGTTCTCCTCTCCTTCCAAATTAATGGAATCATAATCTCTCATACCCTTTGCCATTAGGCAGGGCCATGTGACTATTGTTCTAACCACTGAATGGTTATAAGCAGGGGTGATGTGTATCCCCTAAGGATTTAATAAATCAGTGCAAGATTCTCTATCATTCTCTTTTGGCATGTTCCAAACAGTGCAGTTTGAGGGTGGAGAATCCTGCATCAGCCTGGATTGATAGGGGCTGAATGGAGGTTGGAGGCCCTAGAGAGTCACCTCAATCTGCAGCATATTTTGTCCAAGAGAAAAGTAAACCTTTGTTGTGTTAAGCACCTGAGATCTTGGACTTACTCGTTCCTGCAGCATAACCTACGCTATCCTGATTAAAATAAGGAATATAGAAGTTAGTATTTTTCCTGAAGTCAAAATTATAGTACATAGCCTGACACATGGTCTGAGTATAGTTTCAGGTGTACAACATAGTGATTTGACAATCTAATACATTATGACACGATCACCAACAGATCAGTAACCATCTATCACCACACAACTTTATCATGGTAATATTGACTATGTTCCTCATGCTGTATGTTACATCCCTGTAACTTACTTATTTTCTACCTGGAAGTTTGTACCTCTTAATCTCCTATTTTGACCAACCTCCTAGCCCCTCTGCTCTGACAACCATCAATTTGCTGTCTGTATCTATAAGTCTCTTCCTGTTTTTTGTTCATTTGTTTTTGTTTTTAGATTCTACATATAAGTGAGATCATACAATATTTGGCTTTCTCTGCCTGACTTATTTCACTTAACATAATGCCCTCTAGGTCCATCTATGTTGTCACAAATGCAAGACTTCTTTTTTTTTTTTAATAAAATCATTCATTCATTTATTTATTTATTTATTTATTTATGGCTGTGTTGGGTCTTCATTGCTATGCGTGGGCTTTCTCTAGTTGTGGAGAGCGGGGGCTACTCTTTGTTGCAGTACGTGGGCTTCTCATTGTGGTGGCTTCTCTTGTTGCAGAGCATGGGCTCTAGGCACGTGGGCTTCAGTAGTTGTGGCACACAGGCTCAGTAGTTGTGGCTCACAGACTCTAGAGCGCAGGCTCAGTAGTTGTGGCGCACAGGCTTAGTTGCTCTGCAGCATGTGGTATCTTCCTGGACCAGGGCTTGAACCCGTGTCCCCTGCACTGGCAGGCAGATTCTTAACCACTACGCCACCAGGGAAGTCCAAGACTTCATTTTTATGGCTGAGTAATAGTCCATTATATATATATATATATATATATATATATATATATATATATATATATATATATATATATATATATATATATATATAAAAAATGTCCTGGAAATGGGCTAATAAATCCTTTTCCTTTCTTGAAAAAAAAATACATATATATATACATGTATTTCCCCACCTCCTCATCAGCATCTGTTATTTCTTATCTTTTTGGTAATAGCCATTCTGACAGGTGTGAAGTGGTATCTCATTGTGATTTTAATTTGCATTTCCCTGATGATTAGTTATGTTGAGCATCTTTTCATGTGTCTGTTGGCTATTTATATGTCTTCTATGGAGAAATGTCCATTCAGACATTTTAAAATCAATTTTTTTTTGATATTGAGTTGTATAATTTCTTTGTATAATTTGAATATTAACTCTTTATTGGATATATCATATGCAAATACCTTCTCCCATTCAGTAAGTTGCCTTTTTGCTTTGTTGATGGTTTCCTTCACTTTGAGCAAAAGCTTTTTAGTTTGATGTAGTTCTGTTTGTTTATTTTTGCTTTTGTTGCCCTTGCCTGAGGAGACAGATCCAAAAAATATTGCCAAGACCAATGACAAAGAGTATACTGCCTACGGTTTTTTTTTTTTTCCCTAGGGGTTTTATGGTTTCAGGTCTTACACAAATCTTTAATTTTGAGATTACTTTCATATATGGTATAAGAAAATGGTCCAGTTTGTTTCTTTTGCATGTAGGTGTCCAGTTGTCCCAACACCAGTTATTAAAGAGGCTATCTTTTGCCCATTGTATTGACACATTCTTGCCTCTTTTGTCATAGATTAATTGACCATATAAGCATAGGTTTATTTCTGGGCTCTCTATTCCATTCAATTGATCTATGTGTCTGTTTTGATTACTATAACTTTATAATATAGTTTGAAATTAAGGAACGTGACACCTCCAGCTTTGTTCTTCTTTCTCAAGAGTGCTTTGGCTATTTGGGGTCTTTTGTGATTCCATACAAATTTTAGTATTATTTGTTCTAGTTCTGTGAGCAATGGTGTTGGTACTGTATTTTGATAGGAACTGCATTGAATCTGTAGATTTCTTTGGGTAGATGGATAGTTTGATGATGTTAATTTTTCCTGTTCATAAGCACAGGATATATTTCCATTTGTTTGCAACATCTTCAATTTCTTTCATCACTGTCTTATAGTTTTCAGAGTACAGGTCTTTCACCTCCTTTGTTAAATTTATTCCTAGGTATTTTATTCGTTTTGATGCATTTGTAAATGAGATTGTTTTCTTCATTTCTCCTTCTGATAGATCATTATTAGTGTATAGGACAGAGCATTTAGAAGTAGAACACCCTCCATGGTTTGAAAAACTGTGACACCTTTGTGACTTTGTATGAGGAGGAGGGGCTTTGTTTCCTTGTATAGATGGGTTCTGTACTACCTTCTCTCTGACTTCAGAATGTCAAATGGAGCCAGGGGCAGCTGGAGGAAAGATAGATAGAAGAGATGCACCCTTCATGATAGCAATCCATCCGGAAGAATGTAAATTGACAAATATTTCCTGAGTGTCTATTCTATACCCACTACTAGGTTTGACATAAAGGCAGATGCCAAAGGAACAGAAAACAGCTCCTGCTCTGGAGGAGACTATGTCCTTTACTGTAAATAAGTGTTAAATATTTACTGTATTAGCTATAAGATTTGTAAAACTTTAAAGGAAAGGTAGATCTTTGAAGTCTGGAGAAATTTAGGAAGGGTTCCTGGAGGTGAGGATTTGGCCTTGACCTTGAAAAATGGGCAGGATTTAATACAACTACTAAGAATTTATTGAACTTACCATGTACTACACACAATGTGAAGATTTATATAGCCCACTGCATTCACCCTGAGGGTGGTATCTCCACTTTATAAGTAAGGAAACTGAGTCACGGAGATATTAAATAATTTGGATTCAAACCCTATGGCAAATTTGTTCCTTGTCAAAGCAGATGTTCTTAATCATGAGGCAATCATGTCGAGGTGAAAGGATGAGAAACAAGTTTTTTGAAACGAAGAATGTATTGGAATGAACCTCACTTGTGTTGTTCTCAGACCCAGAAGAGTCTTGACTTTATTGATTTTCCAACAGAAATTCAGGTCCTTCATCCTTTTGGTTGTGGAGGAGGAACTAGATGAACTGATCTTTAAATAGTGCCTTAAGTAATGGAGCTGCCCAACTATCAGCTTTGCTGAGTAAGCCACCTCTTCCTATTTCCTAAGTGTGAAAATCCACCTCAACTCTTCACTCATACAGATATATAAGGAAAGTGAGTGGTGGGTGGAACTGGTCCTAATTCATCCAGACAGCTAATAAGTCAGAATCCTTGGACTCTGCTGAGGATTAGCATAGGTTAATGGGATCATCAATGGCCTTTTAATTGCGGCAGGACTCCAGCCACACAGTTTTACTTGTGGTGAGTGAGTGAGCATTGTGGTATCAGGGTCCTTGCAAGAATCATACGGCATTCTTGAAGGGTTAATTGGAGAGAATTTAATAAAGAAATTCTTTGTAGAGCTGAGGGTAGAGTAGGGGAACCAACATCAGATGGCGAGGCCTCAGAGATTAGCAACATCAGAAAGGCATTGCCACTTCCAGACTTGAAGGGGCAAATAGAGGGAACAGTGTTATTGGAATTGATAAGAGCTAACACCATGTGTAGTAGAAGGAATAATGGCCCCTCAAAGATGTTGTGCCCTAATCTCTGGAGACTGTGAATATGTTACCTATGTGGCAGAAGGGACTTTGCAGATGTAATTAAGGTTGAGGACCTTGAGATGGGGACATTATTCTGAATTATCCTGATGGGTCCAGCCTAATCACATGAGCCCTTAAAGGCAGAGAACCTTTCCCTTCTGTGGTCAGAGGGAGATGTGATGAAGGAAGAAGCGTCTGAGAGATGCAACATTGCTGGCTTTGAAAATAGAGGAAGGGGGCCATTAGCAAAAACATATGGGCAGCCCCTAGAAGCTGAAAATGGCAGGGAAATGATTCTCCCCTAGAGCTTCCAGTTTGGAGCCCAGCCTTGCCAACGTCTTGATTTTAGCCCATTGAGACATTGTTGGATATCTGACCTACAGAACAGTATGATGATATTTACATTCGTGTGTGTGTGTTCTAAAATTTGTATTGGGGTATAGTTGATTTACAATGTTGAATTAGTTTCAGATGTACAGTGAAGTGAATCTGTCATACATGTATATATATATCCACTCTGTTTTGGATTCTTTTCCCATATAGGCCATCACAGAGCACTGAGTAGAGTTCCCTCTGCTATACAGTAGGTCCTTATTAAGCCACCAAGTTTGTTGTAATTTCTTGTAGTAACCATGAGTGCTTGACAGGAGCTATGGGCCTAGATAGAGGATTGCAGCTGCTGCCCAACTGTATTCCAAAAAAGTTAGAGAGGGAAATGAATACCTTGGCCTCTCTCTCCTCCTGCCCTCTGGTGTACCTCCAGTGCCTACCATTAGTGAACCCATTAGCTGGAAGCTACAGGGCAAAACAGCCTGGGTAATGCATTTCCTGGTGTTTAGTCTTCTAGAGCACAGAGCAGGGCAGCTCAGGGTGGAGAATGGATCTACAGGGGCAAATAGAAAAGAACCAGCATAGAGGTTAAACTTTAGGGTGGAGGTTTCAAATGGTGTATGCTTGACTTGATTTCACTCATTACCATAAAGAGGAGGACCTGGCAGGAAACATTGCCAAGGACCTGCTTTCAGACAGGTGGTTGGATTAGCTCAATATATTTCATCTTTACAGCTAGAGAGCAGATATGGAAATGTGTTTCATTCAGTCCAATCAATCAGTTAAGTCAGTCATCATTCAACAAATCTAAACACTTGAAACACTTGCTTTTCACTGGCACAAGAAGCAAGTAAGGGTGGGGTGGAGTAGGATACAGGAAAATAGAAGGCACCACCTTTGCTCTGGAAGAATTTAAAATATGCAGAGTAGAGGTGGAGTTGAGACAAGATGGAGAGGCAGACACACATAGCCATCCATAATTCATGCATCAGGGCTGTTTGCATGTGTCTGTGAAGGGAGAGGGCATGGGGTGGAGATCAAGGGTAGTGGAGGTGGGGAGGAAATGCTCACAGAGAAGGTGGTACTCAAGCTGGGCTTTGAAACATTAAGTAGGGGTTTTGTAGTTTGAAAAAGAATAAAGGGCCCCCAAAGCAGAGGAAAGGTCATGAGAAGAGGAGAGGCCAAAGGCTTGACGTTCAGGAAACAGCAAAAAATTCCATCTTGCCAGAAGAGATGATGCTTGGGTCATATGGTGCTGTGGGGTGGGGGCTTGAGGCATGATAGGGTGTGTGTGTGTGTGTGTGTGTGTGTGTGTGTGTGTGTGTGTGTGTGTGTAGTTTTGGTACAGACTTCATAAGCTCATGAAAGTAGTTGATAAGGTCTGTAGAAATACTATGTTTATTATAAATATACTTCTAAAACAAAATAAAAATAAGCAAAATGTGTGAAACAAGTCATTGCTTCCATAATATAGACATTTTTATCTCTTAAAGTTAATTCTTGTCTTATGCTCCCACGTACCCTGCTCTGCCCATTTTTAATGGAATTTTGTATACCCAAATAAAACGTGAAACAAAAATGCTGAATCACAAACTCTGAATTCCCTGAAGGCAAACACATATCAGATGACTTTCTTCACCTCAGTTGATTCTTGACCTCTTTCTCTCTGTACCCCTTCGGCTCCTGGAACTTACACACACACACACACACACACACACACACACACACACATTGAAGAAGCTTAACTCTGAAAGTTCCCTTCTGATTGTAGGAACATGAGCAATGTCTCTCCCTTCACGTCTCAAAAAACACTGTGCCATCCAGCCATTTGGCTGACTCCCCACATAAGTGATTTCCAGTGTCCTCTTCAACATCACTCAGACCCCAGTCACTGCCTCAAACAAACATGCTTTGTCTTACTTAAGAAAAGTAACACTTCTATTTCAGAGGGTATTTGGGAGAAAAAAAAATGGAACAGATTTCTTTCTCAAAATCTGTCAGAGTACCTGGTCAGGGCTTCCTAGACGTGGGTCCGCAGTTACATACATTTTCTCCTGTGATGGAACATCTTCCCTAAGGGCAAGTGAGGGGGACAGTGCATGAAGAGAGATGGCTGCTGTCACATAATACTTTCACCTGCCTCTAGTAACCTACGTTGTGACTTTGTGGTAATAGCACACTTATTTTCCAAGAGCCTCAATAGCTAAACAAGCATGAGGAAAGCAATATAGAATTGAGAGAAAGCTCCTGCCAAGGATTCAAGAAGCCCTGGACGCTTGAGAAAAAGGGTTTCAGCTCTGTGGACCCAATTTCTCATCTATAAAATAAGAGCTTGGATGAAACATTTCAGAAAGGCAATTAGGAGAGTGCGGAGGTTAAAGACACCAATATGGCTCAAACCCGCTCTGCCACTTGTTAGCTGTGTGGGTATGGCACATTGCTTCCTTGAGTTTCATCCGTAGAAGGATAAAAACAGTTCACAGGGCTGTGGGGAGGGTTAAATTGGAGAATACGGTAAAGCGCTTTGCATTGTGGGTGTGTGCGCCTGCGTGTGTGTTTCACAAGTAGAGAAAATGAGGAGGCAAAGAAGGGTTGGGACTCTGTGGGGTAGTGACACAGCCCTTTGCAGTCACATAGGAATCTTTGAGTGAGGAAATTTAATGTTGTCTCTTGGAAGAAGGCAGTGGGTCACAGGTACCACTGGCCTGTGAGATGGGCTTTACCCAGTTATTTCTAGTAAAGGTGTTCTTCGAACACGTAGGAAAGGAAGCACACCCAAACCCAAAAATGGTGATGAAAAGTGACTTTCCAGGGAGAATCAATGGGGTATCAAATAATATTGTTCACACCCCAGTAGCCAATGCTTCCTGGATGCAGAAATGAAGTAGTTTCTGGTTGGACATGAACACTCATTATCACTGGCTTGGCTTTGCCGTTTATTAATTTTGGAAATCAGTGGTGGATGATGCAGTCTGTCGTCCTTTCCTAACCTCTTTTCATTGGGATTGGAGAATTTGATCAGCTTAACCAACCTCTCATCAAGAGGCTATGAAATAACCACAAACAGAACACAATGAAGAGAGATTTATCCTGGATTAAGTACTGCAGACCATACCTCTTTGGAATTACAGGAAATGATTCATAGCTCTGGCTGTGGAATTCTCAGAGGATTTGAGGGTGGGGATAGGAAGGCGTAACTCATCCAACTTCGTACTGCCTTTCTCAAGGTGCAGTCATAGATCATGCTGGGCTCATGACTTGCTCCTTAAAGACTGGAGTAGTCAGATACAGTGACCATCATGTCAGAAAGAGAGTGGGATTGCAATGGAATATTTGTCCTCTATGGACAGGGCCTTGACAAAATGAAAACAAACAAACAAATAAAACCCCCCAAAACTCTAAACTGGAAAAAAGATATCTCCATTCCCCTTTTCCTATCCAACTCTCCTTTGTCTAGAAATCCTTTAAATACTTCCCTCTGTCCCTGAAATCCAAGCCAGTCACAAAGTTAGATGTTCATCTCCTTCAAGTGTGTGAAAACTGGTTCTTTCATCAAGGCAGGTATGGAATAGGCCCATTAGTATGTGTTTACAGCATGGCGTTTTATCATTATCATCATTATCATGGCCTTCCTGTCTGTTCAGATTTTAATGTTTATTGAAACCACTTTCAGTATCTTAAAAGTCCTTGTCTTTAGCCCAAGATTACAAAAGGACTTCCTCTACTTGGCAGTGAATGGTAATTATCTTCACATGTATGGAGGTGGCCCAGTACATGGTTGGACTATCACACAAGAAAAACAATACCTTGGTTTGAGGTTATTGGTTCAGTTTTGCAAGAAATCCTCTGTAGCTTTATTTCTTTTTTTTTTTTTTTTTTTTTTAACCAACTTTTAGTTTTATTGATCTTTGCTATTGTTTTCTTTGTTTCTATTTCATTTATTTCTGCTCTGATCTTTATGATTTCTTTCCTTCTGCTAACTTTGGGTTTTGTTTGTTCTTCTTTCTCTAGTTTCTTTAGGTGTAAAGTTAGATTGTTTACTTGAGATTTTTCTTGTTTCTTTAGGTAGGCTTGTATAGCTATAAACTTCCCTCTTAGAACCGCTTTTGCTGCATCCCATAGGTTTTGGGTCGTCGTGTTTTCATTGTCATTTGTCTCTAGGTATTTTTTTATTTCCTGTTTGATTTCTTCAGTGATCTCTTGGTTATTTAGTAACGTATTGTTTAGCCTCCATGTGTTTGTCTTTTTTACGTTTTTTTCCCTGTAATTCATTTCTAATCTCATAGCGTTGTGGTCAGAAAAGATGCTTGATATGATTTCAATTTTCTTAAATTTACTGAGGCTTGATTTGTGACCCAAGATGTGATCTATCCTGGAGAATGTTCCGTGTGCACTTGAGAAGAACGTGTAATCTGCCGTTTTTGGATGGAATGTCCTATATATATCAATTAAATCTATCTGGTCTATTGTGTCATTTAAAGCTTCTGTTTCCTTATTTATTTTCATTTTGGATGATCTGTCCATTGGCGTAAGTGAGGTGTTAAAGTCCCCCACTATTATTGTGTTACTGTCGATTTCCTCTTTTATAGCTGTTAGCAGTTGCCTTATGTATTGAGGTGCTCCTATGTTGGGTGCATATATATTTATAATTGTTATATCTTCTTCTTGGATTGATCCCTGGATCATTATGTAGTGTCCTTCCTTGTCTCTTGTAACATTCTTTATTTTAAAGTCTATTTTATCTGATATGAGTATAGCTACTCCAGCTTTCTTTTGATTTCCATTTGCATGGAATATCTTTTTCCATCCCCTCACTTTCAGTCTGTATGTGTCCCTAGGTCTGAAGTGGGTCTCTTGTAGACAGCATATATATGGGTCTTGTTTTTGTATCCATTCAGCCAGTCTATGTCTTTTGGTTGGGGCATTTAATCCATTCACGTTTAAGGTAATTATCGATATGTATGTTCCTATGACCATTTTCTTAATTGTTTTGGGTTTGTTTTTGTAGGTCCTTTTCTTCTCTTGTGTTTCCCACTTAGAGAAGTTCCTTTAGCATTTGTTGTAGAGCTGGTTTGGTGGTGCTGAATTCTCTTAGCTTTTGCTTGTCTGTAAAGCTTTTGATTTCTCCATCAAATCTAAATGAGATCCTTGCTGGGTAGAGTAATCTTGGTTGTAGGTTCTTCCCTTTCATCACTTTAAGTATTTCATGCCACTCCCTTCTGGCTTGCAGAGTTTCTGCTGAGAAATCAGCTGTTAACCTTATGGGGGTTCCCTTGTATGTTATTTGTCGTTTTTCCCTTGCTGCTTTCAATAATTTTTCTTTGTCTTTAATTTTTGCCACTTTGATTACTATGTGTCTCGGCGTGTTTCTCCTTGGGTTTATTCTGTATGGGACTCTCTGCGCTTCCTGGACTTGGGTGGCTATTTCCTTTCCCATGTTAGGGAAGTTTTCGATTATAATCTCTTCAAATATTTTCTCTGGTCCTTTCTCTCTCTCTTCTCCTTCTGGGACCCCTATAATGCGAATGTTGTTGCGTTTAATGTTGTCCCAGAGGTCTCTTAGGCTGTCTTCATTTCTTTTTATTCTTTTTTCTTTAGTCTGTTCCGCAGCAGTGAATTCCACCATTCTGTCTTCCAGGTCACTTATCCGTTCTTCTGCCTCAGTTATTCTGCTATTGATTCCTTCTAGTGTAGTTTTCATTTCAGTTATTGTATTGGTCATCTCTGTTTGTTTGTTCTTTAATTCTTCTAGGTCTTTGTTAATCATTTCTTGCATCTTCTCAATCTTTGCCTCCATTCTTATTCCGAGGTCCTGGATCATCTTCACTATCATTATTCTGAATTCTTTTTCTGGAAGGTTGCCTATCTCCACTTCATTTAGTTGTTTTTCTGGGGTTTTTTCTTGTTCCTTCATCTGGTACATAGCCCTCTGCCTTTTCATCTTCTCTGTCTTTCTGTAACTGTGGTTTTTGGTCCACAGGCTGCAGGATTGTAGTTTTTCTTGCTTCTGTTGTCTGCCCTCTGGTCGTTGAGGCTATCTAAGAGGCTTGATGGGAGGCTCTGGTGGTGGGTAGAGCTGACTCTGTAGCTTTATTTCTATATGCAGTTGAGATTGTCATGAGGCCTGCCTATATTCATATATCATTTTTCAGCTCACTCAAGTCATTCTAACAAATGTTTATATTATTGCTTCACTTTTTCCTGATCCTAGAGCACATTGGGACATCCATCCAGTGTTTCAGCACATTCCTGTGTTACCACTGCGATGGAGTGTTCTTGGAAGACTCTCCAGTTCCTGGCTTCTCAAGTCCTTGGCTACTTTCCAAAGAATGTACCTTTGGAGAGAGTCCTTATCAGTCCTAGGTTAGGTCTTTCTTGTCTCTACCACCTTGCATGTCTAATTTCTTCTGACTAACCCAGATGAGGTTTACTGCCCACATATGTCTAAATAAATCCAAGATTACATTTGAATAACACTTTACCTGTTTCAGAGCACTTTCTATGAGAACTCTAATACCTAATAGTTTTACCAGCTTTCACTCAAGACAGGGAATGGGCTGGCGAGTGAGTGTTTTCTAACTTGAAGTTATATTCTTGGGGCCAACTGTAGAGCTGTTTACCCTGGTTGTCTTCCATAATAGCAGAGATGCTGGGCAGATATAGTTTTGGATATGATTGTAGCCAAGAGGGTAAATGAGTCTTTTCAGAGCACATATGGTCTGATTTTCACGTATATCTTGAGGAACCACTTTTTTTTTAATTTAAAAAGGAAACCAACCTGGTGTACTTATACATCTGCATTTCTGAGTGATAGTGTAAGCAGATATTTTGTTTAGTGTATTGGGACCCAATAACCATCCCCATCCCACAAATCTCTCTCTTGTTTGTTCTTGCATGCCTTAGAGAATCAATGTGATTACTTGCTAAATCAGTACCATAGCTGCTAAAAATCCTCCTCTCACTCTCATGGTACTGGGAGAAAGCTCTTGCGTTATTATTACTCATACTATTTCAATAAAAAACAAGATTGTGAGCAAACAGGAAGGCTTTGCGTTTTTAAGGAGCTTCGACAACGTAAACCTACAGTGTTGCCCCATTGCTATTAATCTAAATCAGCTGTGGGGGGGTCTCCAAGTTTCAATTTACTGTCATTCACAAATCACACCGTAAGCGCTCACTGTATCAACCAGGCTTCTGGGTTGTTCTGCTTGTTGGACATGGCTGGATGCAACAGACTTCGGAGTTAGGTGTGAGCTCTACTGAAAATCCTTAGGGTGTATCTTACTGTGACTGCTCATGCTCTCAGGACCATTCTCTCTGGGAGTTCTTCAACTCACAGGTTTTGAAACTAGAGGAAAACCTGAAGATACGGTGTTCTAGAAGACTCAGGCAGATTAAGGCAGATCATACAGCTGACTAGTGGCCAAGTCAGGACCGGACAGACCAAATATTTTAATTTCATCCTGGTGCTTCCACTGCCCCATGTGACCTCTTACATGTTCTTCCAGGTAACAACATGGCAGCAGTCCTATGTCATTTGTAACTGAAAAGATAAACTCAAGACAAATATTCTTCTGTCAGTGTTTATGGCAAAAGGCAGTTGTTCGTGTGTAGCCAAAGTACATATTGCTCATTCTTAAATCTGTTCTGACGCTCAAGTTTGACTCAGAACCTTTGCTAAAATAAAGCACCCCCCTTCTTGAAAGAAACCTCATCTCTGCTACATTCATTTCTTTGCAGTTCACAGTTATTCCATACCTTTAGAAAGTGTACTTAGATGAGATTGAAAGTTCACTGGGACTCACGAGAAAGCAGAAATCCTTATTCCAATACCTCTCCCATCTCTAAAACTCAATTCTCAAATTTACATTTCCTAGAATTTCCTGTAATTAACTTCACTATTCCATTTCTGCAACACTAAAGATTTTGGATTGCCCATAAATTCTCAGAACCCTATCGACTACTCCTCTTGAGGATTTTAGGGATTAGATCAGTTAATCTACCCATACTGTGCACCACTTTTTATCCACAGAGGTTTCTCTCCCAAGGGCTGACCCAAGATAAGCTAATCTGATTTTTCCTCTTATCAATCTGGAATTGGTGCATAGAGGCTCTAGTTACCCTCTTCTGGGATTTGGAGCTGGGAGGTTAACCTAGCCTGGGCTGAGATGGCCATTTTCTATCAAGTGTACAAAAAGAAAGAAAAATCTTGTTGGCAGAAAGAGAAAAAATAAAGTAAATGTAATTCAAAAAGCAGACATGAGGATCATGTGGTCCCAAAGAGATGGAGACAATAACTTGGAGTCCTGACCTTCCATTCCTGGTTCAATAACCATATAAGGTACATCTGTACTGACTCGTAAATCCCCATTGGGACTTAAATTAGCGTGAGCAGCATTCTGTTCTTCGGAAAAGAAAACAAAGCCAACTGAGTTTAAGACAAGGGCAGTTCCCCTCCTGTACCCAAATAGCAGTCATAGTGACAGAAGAACATGAAAACAATGTGACTGGTCTCAATTTAAACTTACACCCACAGATCTTAAGTGAGGCTCCAGTGCTGCCAAGCATGCAACTATGTTTCCCTGAATCAATTTATATTTTTTCATTCTCCAAGAGTACTATTGCATAATTTCTCCTCTGTCCTCAAATTTTCAACACTCCCTCCCCTTGTCACTCTCATCTAATGACCTTGATTTTTATTTCACAGGGAAAACAGAAGCAGTGAGAAAGGAATGGTTTTATCTTCCCATAGACAACAAATCCACTAGTCTACCTGAATTTGTGCTCATGTACTTTCCCTCCTGTAAAGTGGATCAACTGCCCATATGCCTAATAAGGCAACCCCTCTTCATTTGTACTGGGTTCCATTTTTCTTTGACAACTCAGGGACTTTGCTCCTTCAGTTATTCCCCACCATTTCCTTCTTTTGCATCATTACCTCTATACTTAATCAGCATACAGAGATATTATGAGTTCTCATCTTAATAAATACTTACACACATAAATGAAAATCTTCTTTGATATAGAGCACCTCCTTCACTATCACTCCATTTATCTACAATTTTTTATAGCAAAAATCCTTGCAAAAATTGTTCACCCTCCTATCTCCATTTTTTTCTCTTTATACCATGCCAGTCAGACTTTCATCATCACCATCAACATTCCACTCCCTTGAAGATCCACAATGATCTCCATGTTCTCAAGTCCTATGGCCAGCTTTCAAACTTCATTTTATTTGACTTTTCGTCCATATTTGGCAGAACCGATGACTCCTTTCTTCTTAAGGCACCTTCCGCATGTGGTGTCCAGTAAACCACATCCTCCTGGTTGCCCTGTCTTCTTCCTGACTGCTCTTTCTTAACCTCCTCTGCTGGCTCCCCCTCCTCTTCCATACCACGTTTCATTGATCTCATATCAATATTATTATACCAGGTTGTTCTATTGTCAACTTAGTTAAGTTGGGAACTACATTTCTCAGAATCCCCTTTCCTCTATGGCTCTGGATTGGAGCTGCTCAAAAGAGGAACTTGCATGGGATTTGAGACGTGGAACTAAAGCAGAGTTACTACTCTCTGAAGAACTTCAGGGCCAGATATCGTGATAAAAAAACAAAACGTGCCTAGCAGCTTCCAGCTTGTGTTCCTTTTCTTTGACTCCAAGTCGGGTTCTGCCTCCTGACTTCTGGTTCTCTTGGCCAGCAGTGGTCCCAGTCACACTACCATATGCTTGGTTATAGATGCACGGAAGTGGTAGTAGCTACATAGATGCAGCAGCTGCTGTGTTCCTCATGAAGGGGTCCCCATTTGGGGTTCCAGTTTAGTGACTGGATGAGCCTAGTTTATCGAATTTCCCTGAAAGCTCCATCTTGTCCAACTGTGCCAACGCTATGAGAACACTGGTTAGTAACTTCTTCAAGTCCTCCATTCCCTCTCTGAGACCTTTACTGCTCCAGCTCCTCCAACAATTGTGTGAAGTCTAATTCCTATAATCTCTTATCCTGTATCATTCCTATTTGAACACTGAGACAAGTATTGGTATCGCCAGAAGTGGTTCTAGGGAAATACAACATTAAGGATAGCAATATGGACTTCCTTAGTTGTGCAGTGGTTAGGAATCCGCCTGCCAATCCAGGGGATACGGGTTCAATCCGTGGTCCAGGAAGATCCCTCATGCCGTGGAGCAACTAAGCCTGTGCACCACAACTACTGAGCCTATGCTCTAGAGCCCATGCGCCTAGAGCCTATGCTCTGCAACGAGAGAAGCCACCACAATGAGAAACCCATGCACTGCAAAGAAGAGTACCCCCCGCTCACCACAACTAGAGAAAACCCATGAGCAACAATGAAGACCCAACGCAGCCAAAAATAAATAAATAAATAAATAAAAAATTTTAAAAAAAGGATAGCAATAAGGTATTAGAACTCTGATCTGAATAGAGTTAAAGGCATTGATTAACTTGTTGTCAGTGGCAAATGGGACACTTGTAGACTATGTCAAGCAATAGTTATTGCCCTAGTTAGGAAGTGTATGGTTGAAGTAGGCAGCTAAGCAACTGGCAGAATCCCCATAATGGTTCCCTGATCTATAGAGTGAGGCCTTTCATCATACGAAAGGCAAGATGGAAACCTCCAGAACTTCCTTTTCCTACTAAATCAGTAACCCAAAATCAATACTGAATTTTCTTGTAGGATTAAAGAGATTTATTCCACCATCAAGGACTTGAAAGATGCAGGAGTGGTGATTCCTACCACATCCTCATCTAATATGCCTGTTTGGACTGTGCAGGTGACAGATCTCGGAGAATGACAGTGGATTATCATAAAATTAATCAGATGGTAGGGAACTCCATTTGTAACCTGTTACAGATATGGTTTCTTTATTGGACTAATCAACACATCCCCTGGAATCTGTATGCAACTAGTAACCTGGTAAATACCTATGAGTAGAGATACCAGAAGGAGCTTGCTTTCAGCTGGTAGTTAACCATAAACTGCTCCATCTCAGGACTATTCATCCCCCCCTTTTAAAATTATTATTATTTATTATTTTTATTTATTTCTTTTTTCTTTTTCTTTTGGCTGTGTCGGGTCTTAGTTGTGGCATGTGGGATCTTCTTTGAGGCGCACGCAGTCTCTTCATTGTGGTGCGCGTGGTCTCTTCGTTGCGATGCTCGGGCTTCTCTCTAGTTGTGGCGTGCGGGTTTTCTCTTTCTAGTTGTGGCGCACAGGCTCCAGAGCACGTGGGCTCTGTAGTTTGTGGTACGTGGGCTCTCTCATTGAGGCGTGAGCTCAGTAGTTGTGGCGTGCAGGCTTAGTTGCCCTGAAGCATGTGAGATCTTAGTTCCCCCACTAGGGATCAAACCTGTGACCCCTGCATTGGAAGGCGGATTCTTTACCTCTGGACCACCAGCGAAGTTCCTATTCATCCCCTTTTCATAACTTTTTTCTCCGGTACCTCTCTGCTTTCCTATTCCCAACAAGATGATGCCGGTTCACCATGTTGATGACATTATATTTTCTGGACCTGTTGAGTAGGAAGTAGACATTTCCCTAGAAATACGTGTGTCAGAGTATTGAAAGTATTTCTCATAAAAATGCAGGAGGTGCCAGTATGGTCAAGCTTTTAGACATTCAGTGGTCTGGGGCATATCAAGATATCTGCTATGAAAGAAGTCACAGATATTCAGTACAGTACCATGAGTTTTAGATATAACATAGGATTTATTGGGTGAAAAACTTAAAAATCAGAGAAGTAGTAGAGTGCACACAGTCCCTCAAGTTCTTATTACTCTGTAGCACAGGCTGGACATAGATGCCTTATATGCACCATGACCAGAAGTCCAGCAGAGACTTGCTTTAGCCAAAAAACTGCTAGATGTGCAAAAAAAGAACTCCTGCTCACTCACTCCATTAGGTAAGTTAACCTAAGATAGGGAGAGAGTGCCTGGTTCTTGCAGTAAAAAGCAGTAAAACAGGAGGTCTCTGGGTCCAGGAACATGCTAGGGAAGATGAATACTGGAGACCAAGTTCTGCATACCGAGGGCTCAGGAAACAGCCTTGCCTGCTGAATGGAATGTTGAAATTAGCCAAAGACCTTATCTCTGTAGGCTGGCTCAGTGGTGCTAAGCCAACTCTGCTAAGCTTCCAAAAGGGGAAGGTGATGAGCCCCCAAAGCCATCTGGATTTGTCTCTCATCAATATCCCTTACAAGGAAAGAGTAAAGTTTCTGCATCTGGCCCCTCTTCCAGTTCTAAAGCAGTGCATCTGGTTGTCCATTTTGCCTGGGAAAAAATGGCAAATTCTGTGGCTCTGTACTGATTCATGGGTAGTGGCTGATCGTTTGACTGGATAGTCAGAGACTTGGAAACAACACAATTCAATAATTGTGTCAAGTAGTCCAGAAGCGCTACGTGGATAGAACTCTTCAAAATGGGCACAAAGTATAAAGATATTTCGTGTTCCATGTGGTTGTTTACAAAAGAGCTCCTCCTGCAGAGGTCAATCTTAATAACCAGATGGACAAGATGACTCATGCTATAGATGTTAGTCAGCCTCTTTCCCCAGCAGAAATGGAGGTTATACATGGAGTCAGCAACATGGACTTTGCTCACACAGACCAACTTGGCTTCAGTCATTACTGAGTGCCCCACCTACTACCATCAGACACCAACACTGAGTCCACAGTGTGCCACTACTCCTAAGGGACATCAGCCAACCACTTGGTGGAAAGTTGATTACATTGGACTATTTCCATCATGGAAGGAATAACACTTTGCTCTCAGTGGAATAGACACATATCCTGGATATGAATTTGTCTTCCTGCCTCTGATGATTCTGCCAAAACTACCACCCATAGATTTCCAAAATGCCTTATTCAGTGTTATAGTTTTCCACACGATATTACTTTTTACCATGGAAATTATTCAATATCAGATTCACTAGTGTTATTATGGTCCTCATCATCCTGAAGCAATTCATCTGATAGGTCCTTTTGAAGACTCAGTTGTAACACCAAATGTGTAGCACTATTTTACAGGGTTAGTGTAAAATTCTTTAGGAAGAATATATACTCTGAATCAGTGACCCACGGGAATGGTTCTTCCCTTTTACCTCAAGTGATCCACTGGCAAAACTTGTCCTCACAACTTCGGGCTCTGCTGATTTAGAGTTCTTTTTTTTTTTTTTTTCTTCATTTTATTTAGTTTGCAAAAAAACAATGTAATGAATACCCATTTACCCTATGTTTTGTATTCTTTTAAGAGATGGTCACTCAGATGTGGCCACAGGAGGTAAAAGAGAACAGGCTCAGGAAAAAAAAAATTATTATCCTCACAAGTCCCAGAGACAGGAGGCAAGGGTGGTCAGGAAAAAGGTGACAGGAGCCAAGGGAAAGCAATAGGCCAGAGACTTTTGGGGGTTTCCATGGGAAAGGCAAGGCAGGGCAGGGTATACAGCTTAGAATTGGCTAGTTTGAATAATTTCATGGGGCTTTGGGTTGTGTGTGGTTCCTGGTTGGCTGGTCCCTGTCCCTAGGATGATTAAAGAAGAAGCATATTGCCTGAGGTAAGGATGGGGTACAGGAAATGCTGGGCCAGATGATCATCTGTGTCAATATTGAAATCACCTGAAATTGTGACAACTTTTGTAATAAGTGGTGGTAAGCTAGGAGTTGGAGTACTGAAGAATGATTGTTTTGAGGGTTAGTATATAAGAGAAACAAGGAGAGGTGCTGTAATCTGATTTCGAGTTCTCAGTGAACAGTGGAAAACTATTTTTATCAGAGGGCACACGAAGATTCATTAAACTGGGAGTTGAGACTATTACCTGGTCATTTTGGACTCTCCATCCCAGTGAACCAACAGGCAAAGAAGAGAATCATTGCATTGGAGGGTGTGATTGATACTGACCGTCAGTGGGGAAATTGGACTGCTCCAGCATAGTGGGGGCAGGGGAGGGTGTGTCTGGAAAGCAGGAGATTCTCTGGATGACTCTTAGTGCTTCTCCATGTCTTATGTTAAAATTAATGGAATACTACAACAATCCAATAGAGGTAAGACTGCTAATGGCACAGACCTTTAAGGAACAAATGTCTGAGTCACCCTGCCATCAGGCAAGGAACCATGACCAGCCAAGGTACTTGCTGAGGACAAAGAGAATACAAATGTGTAATGGAAGAAAGAAGTTATAAATCCCAGTTATGATGGCCTGACAAGTTACAGAAATAAAGACTCTCGTAGTTATATGTATTTCTTCCTTACTTTGATGCGAATGTGTGCGTGTGTATGTGTGTAAAATGCTATTTGTTTTCTTTGTTTTTCCTTTTCCTATTTACTCTCCAATATAAAATGTATTAATAGTGTTTAATGTTTAGATATCAAAGGAAGAGTGTGACTCAGATAGAAGAGGAATGATCATCCAAAGATGGATAAAGAGACAAGAAACTTAAGTGTATCCTCTTCTGACGAGGGCTGTGTTGTGCGTTATCAGTTATATTAAGGATAGTTGCATCATGTTAGGTAGAAACATCATTTTGCCATTGGCTCTATTTGGAAATTAAACGTGGTTAAAAGTGGTATATATAGATAACAAGTTCACAGGTGTGGACTAATTTGGACTGGTTAATCTGGGTAGTACATTTCCAAGAATCTCCTTTCTTGAATGGTTCCAAGTTATACTTGGCCAAAACAGGAGCTTGTGTGAGATTTGGAGGCTGGAAAAATATGCACAGAGACGCCCAGCTTGTCCTCATTGTCTCCTGCTCTGCATCAAACTCTTCTTTCCAACTGCTAGGCCTATTAACCAAGCATCTCCACCAGATGCTTGGCTGTGGACCCACGGAAATAGTAGCTACACAAAGACCACAGTTCTCATAAACTTCTGCTGCTGTTTGTGCCTGGCTTCTCAGATTTCCCCAGGTGCCCCAACTCATCTACCTGCGCCAGCACTTCAGGGAGACTGGTTAGTGACTTCCTCTAAATCTGCAAGGCCCCCTTCCAGGTCTTTCCTTTCCCAGCTCCTCCCATAATTGTTTAAGGTCTCATAAATTCCTTATCCCATAGCAAGCACAATGCTTCTGCCTCCCTCTTTGAATCCGAACTTGTACAGAGCCTAGCAGAACATCTGGCATGTACTAGATGTCTGATGAATATTAAGTAAGTCTGTGAATGTGTTTGTCTGTATATGTATATATGGTGGGGGTAGGTAAGTTGCTGGTGAATCCATATTAGAGGTAAACACTATACTAATTTGCTCTGATATGCAATTAGCATAGGTAGAATTCAGAATTTATAACCCTATGTATTGAGAAAGGGAGTTTGGAATGATTCTTGGACCTATGATGGTGCTGGGGGAGGGTAGTTAAATATTGCTTGCTCAAACTTTTTCCATCTCAAGCATCCAAGTAACTCTTGATTTCTAGGATTATGTTAAACTCAAGAATATAGAAGTCAGTGATTCATGACATAAAATTAGTAAGGCATTGGATGTTTGAATGATGGATTAGACAAAGTAATGGTAACAACCAAAATAACCAAAAATGAAGCGACAGTAGAAAGTAAACACATAATTCCTCATCTTAGAATGTGTATATTTTCTGCAACAAAGCAAAATAAAATTTAAAACATTTTTATTGAAACTTCAGAGGAGGATACTCAAAAATTTCTGGTGAGCAAGATACAAGAAATTAATAGTATATTAATTTAGGATATATAGGCTCTTATAGATATATCTAGTTAGTGGGCTTCTTTTCATCATTTTATTTCAGAAAATAAAAATATTCATAAAGCATCTCACAAATATATACAAGATCTCAGTCCTCATGATCAAATCTTTCCCCATGAGATTTTTAAGTTCCTTCCAACAATGATAATAATTTTAGAATTTGCTTCAGTTTTACCCAACTTTGGTTCCACCACCCATTAGTGTTCCTTAAGGACAAAAATTCCCTCTCCTTTGACTTGTCTTGCTAAAATGACAGACG
>NC_080069.1:66949117-67116617 GCF_949987535.1 Balaenoptera acutorostrata | reverse complement strand
GGAAATTACTTTTTCTATATGAGAACATAGTTTCTGTTTTACTACTTCTGTTTGTTAGAGGATAAAGAACAAAGTTATGAAAAACTCTAAAATACCATGAAAAGAAATAAAGAGAAAATAAATCCTGGAGACCTGGTAATAATTAATGATGTCATGTATCTTCTGAGTATGTGCATGATGGCCAAGTGAGAAAGGCCAGATAAATTCCAGGTTATGTCAAGGGAAACATGAGGTCATAAATTCTTGTTGTTGAAAAATTATATCACCAATTTTTAAATGAAAAATAATTTTTAAAAAACAACCACAGAATATCTTCTAATGCCTGACTGCTCTTCAAATCCTAAGTATAATACTTAGAAGAAATCTTAGAGAGACTGCAGAAATCTAAGGAAACACTGCCTGAGTTGGTTCAGTTTTATAAACAGCATAAATGGTTGAGATAAAGCAACCACTTTCCTAAAATATTCATAGAGCTATAGATGTAAAGAGGAGAATATGGGAGTGTGCTCTGACCAAAATATGGGAAGTTCAAGAAAAAAATAAAATTGTTATTCACCAAATGTTCCCTGTGTGTCAGGACATGTGTTTGCTGCCTTCATATGCATTTTCACACAGAATCCTCAAAACACCCATTCAAGTTAGATATTACCTCCCACTGAATAAAATGAAAACATTGACGCTCAGATAGGGTTCAATAATTTGATTGCTGGGATTCTATTTCACATATGCCTGATTCCAAATTCCAGTTTCTTTTATCAAAATCTCAATATAATAAAACAGTAGGTTCTTTGTCTCTACCTTTCTATGGAGAGAACACTAGGACAAGCCTTTCCTTCCTGTTAGGCTAGATCCAACTTAAATTTAATGCTTCCCCATTCCTGCCTAGCCTTTCTTTAACCTTCTCTTTGTTAATCCTTGCTCCTTTTGCACAGGCTTTGCCACCATGAAAATGGACAGGAATTAGGTGTAATATAAGCTGCTCACTTTAGATGTGGTAGGAACTCTTCAGATGCCAAAGTCCCCACTCCTCCCTATTACTCCGGACACTACAACTGAGTGCCTGTGACCCTTTATTATCATTCTTGCACCATTGCTTTTCTCATAAAAGGGTTCAGAGGCATCTGGGATATTTATTGTTCCCATGTTTCTATAAAAAGTGAGAAATTAAATACAGACTGAGGAAACCATGCATGTTCCACTCAGC
Organism: Balaenoptera acutorostrata; assembly: GCF_949987535.1. Lineage (NCBI taxonomy): Eukaryota > Metazoa > Chordata > Mammalia > Artiodactyla > Balaenopteridae > Balaenoptera > Balaenoptera acutorostrata. The sequence goes on along the minus strand of NC_080069.1, from coordinate 67,115,413 downwards.
TGGCCTCGCTCATTTATGTTATCTGCCTGCCCCGAAGGCATCTGAGTTTATGATTCTTGGGATAGAAACATTCTGTGAGCCTTTCAAGGTGACGACTAGCTCATCTGGCGAACTCATCTCTGTTAATACGGTGAAGTTTAGAACCCTCTCTGCCCTACGTGTTTTAGCAGTGTTTCTTTTTGTTTCCTGTTTGTTTTCTAAACGAATAGTGTCCAAATACTGGATCAGCTGGACTAAATGTATCACCTCTGGAAAACTGTTTAAAATATAGATTCCCTGTGCCCTGTCTCTAGAGATTCTGATTCAGTAGGTCTAGGATAGGGTTTGGGGAATCTGTTTCTTAACAAGTTTCGTAACAAGTTTCTTAACAAGTTGGGAATCTGATGGTCAGCTATGTTCAGTAACCACAGGCAAAGGAACAACTAACTCTAAAGAGAAGGAAACTTTAGGACAAGTATCAGGCTGGTGGAGAAAATTTGTGGGGAGGCAAAAGTGTCACAGTACTTATATGAGTTGCACTTACAGACTGCCAGATATGTTGAATAAGCCCGAATGATTAGTTTTATGTGATAGACATCATTGTCAGATTACGCTATTTCCATACCTGCTGGCTCACACCCCAGGCCAGTTAGGGCTCTGTTTCTACAAACTCTAAGAAAAAGCAGATTTTGGTGACTTTAGAAGGAAGCACAGGTCCCCCAAACACTCACCTTACAGACAGGGACCTAAGTTTTAGGAAGATAAAGTTTTCGCTCTCTTTGCTCTAATAAGCAGACTACAAATATAGAGGCATTAGATAGTGGACAAACCCATATCATTGCATAATTTCCAAAGTTTTTACTTTTTATTTCTCATCTTCAGTTGGCATTCATTTGGTGTTGAATTTTAGATATGTAGGTTCATTGTATATGCACTCTAGATTAGAGATATTAACTGCTTAGTTTAACTAAAACTAATTAAGGTATTTAAAATGCTTGGGGTTAATTATATACACTTAAGATTTTCACATTCCCCCAGTTAACATATTACATATAGCTAAAAATATGGTATACACGTTTGAACTTTCACTACACAACTGGACCCAGAGGAAGTAATAAAAAATAAATTATGCTTGCTGCCAGGGGAAGGGTTGGTTTGAGAAGGTGAAGCATTGCATTAGGTGTTAACTGTCACCTTGTGTACATGTTTGACTGATGGTTGACATGCAGAAACATCTGCATGAGTAAAGATTTTGAACACACAATTTCATACGGGTAGTTTGCAGTGGTCATTGTTTTGGTACTGTCTTGTCCTCTAAGGCCAGTGGTACCCAGGAGTTACCTTGGGGGATAAAAGCCACAGAAGTCAAAAGGAATGGAGGTTTTATAGCTACTTTTTTTAAATTTTTATTTATTTATTTATTTTTGGCTGTGCTGGGTCTTCGGTTCGTGCGAGGGCTTTCTCTAGTTGCGGCAAGTGGGGGCCACTCTTCATCGCGGTGCGGGGACCGCTCTTCATCGCGGTGCGCGGGCCTTTCACTATCGCGGCCCCTCCCGTTGCGGGGCACAGGCTCCAGACGCGCAGGCTCAGTAGTTGTGGCTCACGGGCCCAGCTGCTCCGCGGCATGTGGGATCTTCCCAGACCAGGGCTCGAACCCGTGTCCCCTGCATTAGCAGGCAGATTCTCAACCACTGCGCCACCAGGGAAGCCCAGGAATGGAGGTTTTAAGTCCTTACTTTCAAATGTGCTCATTCCATTTTTGTCTAAGGTGTAGCCTCCTTTCATCTCTGGTGGGGGGAAATCCCCTGAACTGAAAAGAAAGAAAGCCACACCAGACCTTCGTCAGACTCCCTCAAGAAGCATTCATTCAAAGCTCACTTTCAGGTCCAAGGTTGAGGCTTTCCTGGCTTTTGCTCTGTAGTGTTGTTGCTTTTGTGTGTCATTTTATAAACAAAATGGTGTACAACAGAGTACATTTATCACACAAGAAACACAAGTTGCAGAGGCATGGAAGTGAATTTCATTAAGCTGAAAAGCTTTCTCTATATTATGACTTTTACAACTGGTTTACAGTAACTCATCCACCTGAAATAATTGGAGAGTCAAAATTCACCTATGAAATGGCTTTACTTATTTCATTATATACTTTCCCTTCATCAGTTCTTTGCCCTACTTTCTGATACATTTTTTGATGACCTCAGTTGACTGTATAACCAAATTCCTTAAAATGTTTTTCACTAATAAACACTTAAAGAATTCTATTTTAATAGCTCCCAGAATGCCCCTGAAGCGGATGTTAATGTGGAGTCGGATGACTACATGGGGCAGCGAGGGTCTGAGAAATAGGAGGAAAGTTATCCCAGGGTCAGATCCCAGATAAAAATGTGCTTAACTCATACAGAGAGTTGTATTAAATTATTATCCTTTGATGGGTTTCACAGGAATAAACATGGATGGGTTTGCATTGTGCAGATGTGCATGGCTTCAGATGAGAATGTTGTCTGTTTGCACTAGGGATATTTCCTGGCTCAGTCCAAGACACAGGAGTGTTGACAGGGAGCTCGGGTGAAGTATAGTGTAAAAGACCACTGGGAAGTTTTCTGTCACCATAGCCAAATTATTTCATCTACAACAGAACAGAGTCCATTCCTTCAGATGAGTACAAGCAGTGAGGTGGTTCTCTCTGGCCTGTTTTTTTCTTCTCTGCTGTTTTTGGTGCATGTTCTGGTATGTGTACACATGCATGTGTATATATTGAGCAGACATATGTCTTGATACCAACAGTCATCTAGAAAGTCATGTCTTTATCCTAAAACTTTATCCTTTGGCATTTACACTTGGATGTGCAGATAGGAAGGCTTGTCTTGTCAGAACAGTGTTATGTGTCTAAATGAGGGAATGTGTTAAATTAGAATCCTCAGTCTTCGTGACATTCATCATCACCCCAATGCTGTACATTCATGTACTTTCACACACGTATGTGCATGCGCACGCGCACACACACACACTAGTGGTGGTTGGGAAAGTACCAAGTTTCCTCAGAAAAGGGGAGTTCTCTGACTCATTTCCAAACAGAAGCTTATTTTCTACCTCAAATTAAATAGCCAGTGTTACACTTAAAGCATTAAGGCCTCCAAAGTCAATAATTCCCCTAACTCATCACTTTACCCTTCACTTAACATAAGTCACTGTTTCCTCCTCCAGCCATTACTTAGAAATACATCATCCATCCTCTTTTTTTTTTTTTTTCATCCATTAGTTCACCCTATCAGGATTTTGTCATAGGGTCAGACATAGATGTATAAATAATTCCATTCAGTTCCATTTAGCACAACCAACATTTCCCCAAGTGCCTATTTTGTGCCAACCTTTGTGCTAAACACTCTAGTCAGTATAAAAGTGAAGATTCATGGGCCAGATTTTATTTTCCTAAGGAGTCTCCAGAGATACTTTAAACTCTTAGTCAGATGATCAACAGCATTTACTGGGCATCTGTGGGGTATTGGAACTGGTTAGTTGCAGTTGTGAAGTGTATATTTCAAATGCCTTTTCTAACTTATTGGATACTTGTAAGACCTTTCTATTCCAAGTGTTTGCAAGCATGAGGTGATATGACTGAGGGGATTAAGAAAAGCTAAATAAAAGCACCTGTTTCAGAATTACATGTGAGTGGAGAGATATAAAAAATATAGCTTTGCTCATCATAGGGACAATTCAGACACTTAGTCATCATCAGCCAACTCCTTGTGTTATATTTGGATTGTTCTTCATAGTAGTGACAATATGTTTGCATTTTTTATTCAGGCTAGCTGACCTGGACCCCTTCATGGCAAAGAAGAACCACTTTTGAGATATCTTGGTAACAGAAAGTTACCAGATGTAACTGAGAAGTCCAGAATGAGAGGGCTAGATTCAAGGACCAGGTTTCATACATATCATTCTCTGCTTAATTAAGCCATATAGTCACTTGGGATGCAAAAGAGACATCTAAAAGACATCTAAACTAGGATGATATAAGAGTGTAATAGGATAATGTGAGATACTGATTGAGGTTTTTTCTTTCCTTATAGAACACTGAGGAGTGCAAAGATTACAGTAGAAGTGGTACCTTGTAGAGAACAAAGCCATTAAATTCTCCAAGCCTGAGTTTTTAAAAAATGCCTGGTTCTTCTATGAGACTCCCACTCAGTTCCTGCTGTGAGCAGAATTAAACTTGTTTGATGATCTTTGACAATGGGAGTAATAAGTAGGGGACTTAAAGAGTCAGGGGAATGGTGTTCATGAGGAGAGGGAAAGGGAGAGGGAAAGAAACACACAGATGGTCCCTTTTCCTCAGTCAAATGGGATTGGGGGTTGGTGAGTGGGTAAAACTATTCACAAAGTTTGTGGGCATCTGCTGTAAGAGGAAACTGTCACTTATTCCTCAGTTGGCTGACCAGTAGGACACCAGTGTTGCTGATGTGTCCTGACGTTACTGAAGTGGGGCAAAGAGCACTGTGGAGAGCTGAATTAGTGATAAGGCCAGGCAGGGTTGTCATGGCCCACTTCTTGAGTGTTTGGTTTCTGAGAGGTATGGAAAATAGATCTCACCACATTATAGGGCCCAGATTGGGGCAAGGGGGAGAAGAAGAGAAAAAAAAAAACCTTCTTAACCCTTCTTTGTGGGGATCACTGTGGTAGGGGACAGAGAGAAAGGCATGGTAATGCCACTGTCTGGAGGTGAGGTCAAGAAAGCAAAATATCTTAAGAGATTACTAATATGAAGATTTGCTGCACGGGATTGAGTCCCCTGTCAAAAGAGTCTTTCGAGGCCTGCAGGTGCCACCTTATAAACTATACATAACAAACTAGATCAGCAGTGATGACCAACAGAAAGGGGAAAGACATTTGCTCTTCTAACCTGTGGCTAACCAGGTGTGTTAGATTCTGATTACTGCTATGATAAATTACAACAAACTTAGTGGTTAAGAGAACGCAAATTTGTTCTCTTATAGTTCCAGAGGTCAGAAGTCCAGAATGAGTCTTAAAGGCCTAAAGTCATGGTGCCAGTAGAGCTGGTTTCTTCTGAAAACTCCAGGAAATTTTTCTATTTCTTACCACTTTTGGTGTCTAGAGTCTGACATTTCTAGGTTCGTGGCTGCATCACTCTAATCTTTGATGTAATCACATGACCTTCTCCTGAACCTCAAGTCTCCTGCATCCTTCTTATAAGGACACTTGTGATTATATTGGGGCCGCTCAGATAATCCAGGATAATCTCCCCATTTAAGATCCTTAACTCAAAATTATTATGTTGAAATCCTAACTTCCAGTACCCCAGAATGTGTCTATATTTGGAGGTATGGTCTTTAAACAGGTAATTGAGTTAAATTAAACAAGTGCTAACAGATATGAAAGGAGAAATAGACAATACTACAACAATAGTACGGGTTGTATTCAACAATGGATAGATCTTTCAGGCAGAAAATCTATTAGAAAGCACTGGACTTGACCAATAGATTTAATGTACATGTACAGAACATTCCACACAACATCAGCACAGTACACATTCTTCTCAAGTGCACATGAAACATTTTCCAGGATAGATCTTGTGTTAAGTCACAAAACAAGCCTTAGCAAATGTAAGAAGACTGAAATCATATCACGTATCTTTTCCAACTCCAAAGGTATAAAAGTAGAAGTCAATAATAGGAAGAAAACTGGAAAATTCACAAATGTGTAGAAATTAAACACACTCCTGAACAACAAATGGGTCAAAGAAGAAGATAACATAGATATCGCTATGAACAATTATATGCTAATAAATTATATAACCTGGAAAAAAATGGATAAATTACTAGAAACATACTACCTACTAAGACTAAATCATGAAGAAATAGAAAATTTGAACAGATCAACTACTAGTAAGGAGACTGAATCAGTAATCAAAAACTTCCCCCAGAAGAAAAGTTCAGGACCATATAGATTCACTGGTGAATTCTGCCAAACATTTAAAGAATTAATATCAATTGTTGCCAAACTCTTCCAAAAATTTGAAGAAGAGAGAACACTCCCAAACTAACTTTACAAAGCCAGTATTACTCTAATACCAAAGTAGACAAGAACAATACAAGAAAAGAAAACTACAGGCTAATATCCTCAATGAATATAAATGCAAAAATTCTCAACAAAATACTAGCATACCAAATTCAACAGCCCATTAAAAGGATCATATACCATAATCAAGTGGGATTTATCCCTTGGATGCAAATAATTGAAGAATACAGAAATGAAAGATATCCAGTATTCATGGATAGAAAGTATTAATACTGTGAAAATTTCCATAGTATTCAAAGCCATCTATAGATTCAATGCAACCCTTATAAATATTTCAATATCATTTTTCACAGAAATAGGAAAAACAATCCTAAAATTCATACAGAACCACACACACACACACACACACACACACACACACACACACACACACACACAACTCTGAGTAGCTAAAATAATCCTTAGAAGAACAAAGCTGGAGGCATCACAATTTCTGGCTTCAAACTTTATCACAAAGCTGCAATAATCAAAACAGTATGGTACTGATATAAAAACAGACTTATAGACCAATGGAGCAGAATCAAGAGCACAGAGATAAACTCATGCATAAATGGTCAACTAATATTTGACAAGAGAGCCAAGAATACTCAATGGGGAAAAGCTAATCTCTTTTGTAAGTGGTGTTGGGAAAATTGGATATTCACATGTCAAGGTCTAAAATTGGACCCCTATCCACAAAAATGAACTCAAAATGGATTAAAGATTTAAATGTAAGACATGACGTTGTAAAAGTCCTAGAAGAAAACATAGGGAAAGATCGCCCTGACATTGGTTTTGACAATGATTTTTTTGGATATGACACCAAAAGTTCAAGCAACAAAGGCAAAAATAAATAAGTTGGACTACATCAAACAAAAATGCCTCTGCGCAGCAACATAAACAATCAACAAAATGAAAAAGCAATCTATGGAATGGGAGAAAATATTTGCAAGCCATTTATTCAATTAGGGGTTAATATCCAAAATATATAAGGAACTCATACAACTCAATAGCAAAAAACAAATCTGATTTTAAAATGGACAAAGGACTTGAATACACATTTTTTCAAAAAGTACATACAAGGATGTTCAGCGTCACTAATCATTGAGTATAGGCAAATCAAAATCACAACGAGATATCCCTTCATATCTGCAAGAATGGCTGTCATCAAAAAGACAAGAGACAAGTGTTGGTAAGGATGTGGAGAAAAGAGATCCCTTGTGCACTATAGTTGGGAGTATAAAGTGGTACATTCACCATTTTATGGAAAACAGTATGGAAGTTCCTCAAAAATGAAAAATAGAACTACCGTATGATCCAGTTCCACTTCTGGCCATATATTTTAAAATATGAAATCACTATTTTGAAGAAATATCTGCACTCTCATGTTCATTACAACATTATCTACAAAAGCCAAGACTTGGAAACAACCTTTATGTTCATCAATGGATAAATGGATAAAGAAAATGTAGCATATATATACATGGAATATTACTGAGCCAAAAAATAAAGGAAAACATCTTGCCTTCTGCAACACCATGGGTGAACCTGGAGGAAATTAAGCTAAGTGAAATAAGTCAGAGAATGACAAATACTGTATGCTGTCACTTATATGTGGAATCTAAAAAAACTGCACTCACAGAAATAGACAGTAAAATGTTAGTTGTCAGAGGCTAGGGAGTGGGGGTAATGGAGTGATTTTGGTCCAAGGGAACAAAACTGCACCTATAAGATGAGTAAGTTCTGGGGAATCTAATGGATAGCATGGTGACTATAATTAACAATTATGTATTATATACTTGAAACTTGTTAAATGAGTAGTTTTAAATGAGTAGTTTTTAAATTGCCACATACACAAAAAAGTGGTAATTATGAGAGGGGATGGAGGCAGTAACCTTATTGTGGTAATCATTTTGCAATATAGGTGTGTATCAAATCATCATGTTGTACACCTTAAACTTAAATATCTTATATATAAGTAATATCTCCATAAAGCTGGGGAAAAAAAAAACATTTGATAACATTATAAAACAAACAACTGACCATACCAAGTGTTGCCAAAGATGTAGAGGAATCAGAACTCTTCTACGCTGATAGCAGGATTGTAAAATAGTACAGTCACTTTGGAAAATAGATTGACGGTCTTTTAAAAAGTTAAACATTCACCTACCATATTATTCTGCCATTCCTACTCCTAGATATTTACCCACGATAAACAAACACATATATCCATGCAAATATTTGTACATGAAAGTTCAAAGGAGCTTTATTTCTAATAGCCCCAAACTGGAAAAACACCAAGTGTCCATCAACAATGCATGTATAAACAATTGTGGGATATCCAAACAATGGAATACTACTCAGCAAAACAAACAAACAAACAAAAAGAATTGTTAATACGTACAACATGGAAAAATCTCAAAATAACTATGCTGAATAAAAGAAACCAGACTTTAAAAAAAAGTGAATGCATACTATATGGTTTCATTTATGTAACTTGAGGAAATAGAAACTAATCTATAGTGAAAGAAAGCCAGATTAGTGGTTGTTTGGGGACTGGGGTGGTGATTGTGGGAGGAACAGGATCAAGGGGTTACAAAAGGGCACAAAACACTTGTAGGAAATTTGGATATTATCAGTATTATTATGGACTAAATGTTTGTGTCTCCCCAAAATTCACATGTAGAAACCCTAACCCCCATTGAGATGGTATTTGGGGCTTTGGGAGGTGATTAGGTTTAGAGTAGGCAATGAGTGTGGGTCCTCATGATGGGATTAATGCCTTTATATGAAAAGGGAGACATCTCTCTTTCTCTCTGCCTCTCTCTCTGTGCACAAAGAGGTTGAATGAGCACACAGTGAGATTGTGGCCATCTGCAAGCCAAGAAGAGAGGCTTCACCAAGATTTGAATCTGCCAATACCTTGATCTTGGACTTTGCAGCCTCAAGAACTATGAGAAATAATGCCTGTTGTTTAAGGCACCCAGTCTATAATTTTTGATTACAATAGCTCTAGCAGACAAAGATACTTACTTTGACTGTGCTGATGCTTTCACAGACTCGTAAACCTTTATAAAGCTGTTAAAAAAATAACATTTTCCATATTTTTACTGTACAGGCATTTAAAAATTTCAAAAATCCTATTGTGAGGTTACTACTAAAGACATTTAGCAACTGCAGGTTGCAAGTCGGGAGAGGGATGCAGAATAGGCATAGGAAATAGATCAGAAGCTTGTTATCCATTGTGAATTGTAATTGTTATACAACCAGATTCTCCAATTTATATTGTGATCTAAGCAGCCTGAGCTATTGTCTTCTGGTCCTTTAAACTAAAATCCAGTGTTTATTTAGACATTTCTCTTAATGAAGAAAAGAGATAATGCAGCTTTGAATCACTGAAGTGAAGTGTACTCTTCAGCCTCTTGAAGCGAAACCCAATAGAAAAGAATACTAAACATCTGAAAAATTACATTATAGAAATGGAGGTAAATGACCTTAGAGTAGAAAAGTGGGTTCAATGCCCTACCTCAAGGCCATTTCTTAATTAACCTTCCTAAGGAAAAGAGGAGATTATCCTTATCTTAAAGAGTGCCAGCTTTTTATGTTTCCTAACATAGAGGGGACACAGCAAAGGGAGTGGAAAGGGCCCGGCCTGGGATTCCCACATCTCTGGGTGTCCTTGGCTAAGTTACTTGGCCTAAATTATTAGTGCATATAAGGAGGAGGTCGCACTGGATGATTTCCCCTGCAGTTATCTGTTTTAACTATCAATAATACAACGGTGGAATGAGTTAGGAGCTTGGAGGTGCTGTAAGAAGCCTATGCCTGGTGTTGGAAAGCTTCATTAGTAGATGTTCAATATAGCCCTGCTCGCCTGCACACTTCACCTCAGTTTCTCGAGACTACTTATACTGCACTATCCTCACGTTATTTACATTTTCAAAAGCTGGCCAACTTTAAGAACAATAAAATTGGATTCATTTTATATCCAGTGTATTTAATGAGCCTTCTCCACTCTAATCATCATAAGTTACAATAGGACAAAATTATAACGATCCTCATGTTGGAGGAGTTCTTCCTGTGTTGTGAGAGAGAACAGATTATTCCAGTCACCTTTGAACATCTGAATTTCTTTTCCTAGTAAAATAAAGGGCATTCCCAGAAGCATTAACAGCACTGGTTTGAGGATACACTAAATTGCAAAACTGAGGAGGAAAATCTGAAGACTGGTTTTCAGAGGGAGAGTCTTTTTTGGCCCTGCTGTCAGAATGCTTCATCCTGCGAGCTCAGACAAATCTTCTAGCATTCCTATACCCAGTAGTTTCAAGGAAAATGATAAAGCTCAGGAAGTTTCCAAATAAGTGAGCGATGAGTCAAATTCTTGAAAATCACTTTATTTTTTTAAAGTGGAATGGGTTCTTCCAAATAGGATCGCATGAGAGGTGAGTGGAATGGGTTATCCCTTTGTTTTAGTGGAATGGGTTATCCATTCCATGCATGACAGGTGTGTGTTGACAGAAATGAGGCATACACCCTGCCCTTCCCACTTTGCTCTTCCAGCCTAGCTCCAGTGAAGTGGAGGAGGGATCCTTCCAGAGCTGATGACTGTACACAGGCTGCTTGCCTGATGCAAGAAATGCTTAATAATGCAGCATTGCTGGGACTGACTGTACCCCTGACACAATGCTGGCCTTTCCTTCTGGATATTGTCTGGCTCAGCCTATTGTTCATGCATCAAGCCTTCTGACACCTATTGTTATAAATGACCCTGCTTTTTTGATGCTATTCATCATTTCTATAAATGGAACAACTCCTCCTCTTACAGCACATATTTCCTCCCTGTTCTCGCTTAGAATGTGAGATGGGCAGTTCCTAATAACTACATCTATGTGGTGTGGTAATATACCATTAACAGACTCAACTTTCAAAATTAGATGAGATGAGACATGAAAAGAGTTCAATTGCCATCAAGAACTTCACTTCTAGACAGCCTGACAAACACAGGTGTGACAGCATTAGCAGTAACAGTAACCAAATAATATGAACAAATATAGGTGACATCTCAAGTCTCAACCTTCTCCCCTATGGGGAGGTTCACGTGGCATGTGTGTGTGTATACTTTTGGGGGGGATGAACTAATTAAACGTTCTGTGTACATTAGGGTAGTCCCTCATTTATCTACTCATTAAATTGTATTAATCTACTCAATAAATTGTCTCAACTTGTTTGAAGTGGTGCTGTGCTCTGTGGTGTATATATAGCTGAATAGTCTAGTGATGGTCTGCTGACTTCAGAACCATTGTTTGCACAATTCTAGAGACAACAGTTACATTACATTTTTAGTGAATTGTGCCTCTTGCAGTTGTGTTGTGGCTCTGGCTATCTTGATTCCTACAGCCAATTTGATGCTGTTTTTCAAAAACAGGCTTCTTACAGAAACCCTGTGTAAGGCCTTCTGTGTCTTCTAGAAGTATGTCCAATGTCTGCCTCACTAGCTAGGTTTTTAGCTGTAACTGTGCCCCAGCAGTGATCAGCTCTTCCCCAATGTCTGCTATTATGCTTTTTTTTTTTTTGTCTCCTGCAACAATGTGTTGGTCCACTCACTCTGCTTCCTATTAGCATTTGGGTTTTTTTCCCATAATGCTGAAGTGGGAAAGGAACTTTGCAGTTAAATCCCAGCTGTGCCCATTACTAACTATGAGATCATAAACTCTCCGGTCTCGGTTCCTCTGTTTGTATAGTGGGAATAATAACACCAGCCTCCTAGGATTATGAGATTAGGTAGGGTGCTACGGTGGCTCTGCAAATTGTCAACTTGGCTAAACTACATTTCCCCAGATTTGCCTTCCTTGTATGTTTCTGGATAGGATGGACCACAAGAGAGATTCTTGAGTGAGTTTTGGAGGGTGAAAGGGAAGTAGTATTATAATCAAAACCATTTTATAGCTAAAAGGTACTGTTGATTATCTGCTGGCTTACCTCATTGACCAGGTCTGTACCTGCTCCCCCTGGTCCCTGGTTCCTCCTTCAGTTTCTCAGATTCTTTTTTTTTTTTTTTTCAAAATCATCTTCAACAGTTTAATGATATAGCTGAGTATGGCACAGCCAAATGTTTTCTCCTGTATCTACTTTCTTCTTTTTTTTTTAACTTTCTTTTAGATTGGAGTATAGTTGATTAACAATGTTGTGATAGTTTCAGGTGTACAGCAAAGTGATTCAGTTATACACACACATATCTATTCTTTTTCAAATTCTTTTCCCATTTAGGTTGTTACATAATATTGAGCAGAGTTTCCTGTGCTATACAGTAGGGCCTTGTTTGTTATCTATTTTAAATATAGCAGTGTGTACGTGTCAATCCCATACTCCCTAAATATCCCTTCCCCCCGCCCTTCCTCCTGGTAACCGTAAGTTCGTTCTCTAAGTCTGTGAGTCTATATCTGTTTTGTAAATAAGTTCATTTGTATCATTTATTTTTAGATTCCACATATAAGTGACATCATACGATATTTCTCTTTATCTGTCTGACTTACTTCACTCAGTATGACAATCTCTAGGTCCATGCATGTTGCTGCAAATGGCATTATTTCATTCTTTTTTATGGCTGAGTAATATTCCATTGTATATATGTATCACATCTTCTTTATCCATTCCTCTGTCAATGGACATTTAGGTTGTTAATGGACATTTAGGTTGCTTCCATGCCTTGGTTATTGTAAACAGTGCTGCAATGAACATTGGGGTGGGTGCATGTATCCTTTGAGACCATGTTTTTCTCCAGATATATGCCCAGGAGTGGGATTGCAGGAACACATGGTAGTCCTATTTTTAGTTTTTAAAGGAACCTCCATACTGTTCTCCATAGTGGCTGTATTAATTTATATTCCCACCAACAGTGTAAGAGGGTTCCCTTTTCTCCACACCTTCTCCAGCATTTGTTGTTTGTAGATTTTTTGATGATGGCCATTCTGACTGCTGTGAGGTGTACCTCATTGTAGTTTTGATTTGCATTTCTCTAATAATTAGTGATGTTGAGCATCTTTTCATGTGCCTCTTGGCCATCTGTATGTCTTCTTTGGAGAAATGTCTATTTAGGTCTTCTGCCCGTTTTTTGATTGGGTTGTTTGTTTTGATGATATTGAGCCACATGGGCTCTTTGTAAATTTTGGAGAGTAATCCCTTGTCGGTCACATCATTTGCAAATATTTTCTCCCAATCTGTGTGTTGTCTTTTCATTTTGTTTATGGTTTTCTTTGCTGTGCAGAAGCTTTTGAGTTTAATTAGGTCTCATTTGTTTATTTTTGTTTTATTTCCAATACTCTGGGAGATGGATCAAAAAAGATATTGCTGCAATTTATGTCAGAGAGTGTTCTGCTTATGTTTTCCTCTAAGAGTTTTATAGTGTCTGGTCTCACATTTAGGTCTTTAATCCATTTTGAGCTTATTTTTATGTATGGTGTTAAAGAATGTTCTAATTTTTTTTTTTTTTTTTACATGTAGCTGTCCAGTTTTCCCAGCACCATTTGTTGAAGAGACTCTTTCCACCATTGTATAGTCTTGCCTCCTTTTTTGTAGATTAATTGACCATAGGTGCGTGGGTTTCTTTCTGGGTTTTCTCTCCTGTTCCATTGATCTATATTTCTATTTTGGGGCCAGTACCATACTGTTTTGATTACTGTAGCTTTGTAGTATAGTCTGAAGTCAGGGAGCCTGATTCCTCCAGCTCCATTTTTCTTTCTCAAGATTGCTTTGGCTATTTAGGGTCTTTTGTGTCTCCATACAAATTTTAAGATTTTTTTGTTCTAGTTCTGTGAAAAATGCCATTGGTAATTTTGATAGGAATTGCATTGAATGTGTAGATTGCCTTGGGCAGTTTCTCAGATTCTTGATCCAAGTCATATGTTTAGCTCTGTGTTGACGGGGCCAAGCTTCTGGAGGACACCCATATCATCATGATCAGAGGCAACAGCAACTGGCAAGTTTCAGTACATTATCATGGGCTCTGGCTGTGCTTGTGCCTTCTGGCTTGTGCATGCTCTGCTTCACCTTACATCTATCTTCTTCTGCCCCCTGTGTTCCCTGTGGACTTGAATTTCAACATCAGATCTGAAAACAGCAGCTTTACAGGGACTGCTTAATCAGCTCCCACAGTTACATAACTCAAATTTCTGTAACAAATCATTTTTAAACAAGCACACTTTCAGAGTTATATCTTTTAGTGGTTTAAGTGATTGAACCTTAGCTGATACAGATATGATATATAAACTGTAAAGTGCCAGGGTTATGAAAGGCACTCAATAATAGATAAATGGATGGATGGATGGATAGATGGATGACACAGACTTACTGATCTGTATGAGGATGGAGAAAGTGAGGAAATTAAATTTATTGAGCACCTACTATATGCCTGAAACTATGCTATGTGCTGAGGACACAGTTGTGTAAAAGTCAAACTAGGTTCCTGTATTCATGGCAATTGCAGTTCAGTGGCTTTGTTGATAGCTTGCCTGGATTCCTGATGACAATCATTTAAAGACTATATGGCATATAGATAATGTTGAGGTTATTAAAGAAGACAACTGAAGTGTCCACACCTTCCTTTTCTTTTCCTACACCTTGGCATCATATCTGGTCCGCAGTATATACTCAGTAAATGTTTAATGAATGAAAGAAGTCTAGGGAAGGCCCAGTTCTCACAGGCACCAAAGGAGACTGGGCATCTATTTTTCTAGGAGATATTGGGTGCTAGTAAGGAGCAGACTAGCCACAGTGACCAGATTTTCTATTCTCCTTATTAATTCCTTCCATAAGGAACATTGTGACCAAATAGGAAACTCTAGGGGTTAAGGGTCTGGCTCTTTTTGCTGACATAATCTTTTAGCAGGTAGGCCGTTTCTCTGGCATAAGCTGGTTTGTGGTTGTGGGCTCTTCAGAGTTGTCATCTTTTTAGAGTATGACATTGACTTAGCCACATTTTTCTAATATATCATATGTATTTAATGTGTAGGCTATCTAGAGGAAAATACACACTGTAAGTAAAGCTCTGGTAAGGTCACTGCTTACCTGGGATTATGCTGAAAATATATAGCAAAACTATGGCATTTGCAGCAATAATCAAAACAGGTGTCTAGAGTCCTGGAGGTCCCCTCCTTTACCTTGTTTTAATCCTTTAAGTTCTGGGTTCTAGGAAGATTCGAGAGGTCCTGGGGAAGAGTTGGTTGAAGATTTAAGGTAGTCCTGAGGAAGAGCCCAGGGCTCAAAATGGAAGCATGTTAATATTAGTAACCAATAGAGATGAACTAATGCACAGCAGCTCAGTATCAACTCCTTGCTCACTTGGTTTTCCCTATTCCAGGCACATAGTTCTGGCTGCTGCCAGAATAGTTTCATAAAGTCTTTATTTATAACAGTAACCCAATGATTTTATAAATTAGGATTTTACAAAGCCATCCAAAGATTTGTTGAGAATCACTGACCCTATACTTTGCAATACTATACATTAAATGTATTAAATTTCTAGCTGAATATAGGTATCTTATCAAGAAAATAGTCTATCATTTGGTTTAAATTTCTTCTCTTTAAGTTTGGATTCCATTGATACTTTTCTGGATTCCATTATTGTTGGACATCACTGTGCTCCAGGATGTCATATGCTAGTTCTCATCTGTCTCTGTCTCTGTCTCTGTCTCTGTCTCTGTCTCTCTCTCTCTCACACACACACACACACACACACACACACACACACACACACACACACCACACCCCTTACCTTCCATCTCTTGTGGACTCTTAGAATTGTTCAGCTTACAGCTCCTGATGGAAATAGTTCTTAGACTGACTTGTGCAGTGTCAGCCTACACGTGCACAGCATAGTAGTGGGCAGCAGAGGCAAGGGTACCTTCTTGCAGGTTTCTGGAGCTCTTCCTCTGTGTATCTCCCTCCTCTCCAGTTCTCTGCACCTCAAATTCCAGCCCCCTTAGCCTTCACCACCTCTGATCTCTTCTCAACTCAGTGAGATGGTTGTACTCTGCCCAGTTAGCCCTCACTACTCCACACCTGCAAAGTGCCTCCAGGTGGGAAGCCAGGGACTTGGCTGGTTTGTGGTTCCCTTTCTCTCAGGGATCACAGTCCCAGCCTGCAGGTTGTTGAATGTCTGAAAACTGTTGTTTCCTTTATTTTGCTCAGTTTTCCAGTTGTTTTTGTGTGGTGGAGGGTCAAGTTCTGTACTAGTAACACAATGAGGTAGACACAGAAGCTCTGCCTTCCTCTTTGAACCAGGAATAAGTTACATGGTGTTCAATTTTCTGCTTCTTAATCTGGGTGCTCTCCCTGGGTGTGTGCACATCCTTCTCAACACGCGATGGCAAAGGATGCTATAATTTAAACTCCCTTTGGAGGAAAGGATCACTTCCTAATTAAACTCCAAATTGAAAAGTGTTTCCCTACTTTGGGAAGAAACATGGATGCTGTGATATGCCTGACTTCCTGTGGATAAATATCACTGGACACTCTCCCCTTTCTTGGCCCAGAGTGTATGGGTGCTCATTCTTTAACATTTTCATGCCCAGTGTCCTATAAGCTGCATGTCTCCATGTGCGCCCTTAGAACATAGGACTCAACACAGAAAGCCTTCTATCTAAAGAGGAGTGTCTCTGGAGGCCTCTCAGCCTTGATCTGGAGAGAACTGTAGGAATAATATTTATGATTTCTATTAGTGTATCACTTTACAGCTTATAAAGACTTTCACATCATTATTTCACTGAATCCTTACAGGTAGTCTGTGAGATAGGCAAGGCAAGTAACATTTTCCAAATTTACCAGAAAGGAATGAACAGTGAAGGACTCCAGAACTCTTCTTCAGGTGGCTTCAACAACTTTATCCTGAATCCTTTTGGGACCATTTATCATGAGTGCACTTTAAATTATGTGTATGATATGATTGTTAAATGATATAAAGTAATAGAAATCCAATGTTGCTGTTGCAATTGTCTTAATTTTTAAAGAAGTACCCTAACTTAATTCAAAAGTGTGTTGCAAATGTATTCTATTCTTTGTGATTCAATTAATCATGCCTGTGGGGAGCTAGGCTTTCACCCCATGAGGCCATACATTAAGCGCCTGCAGGTGGTGGCTTAAACAAATTGCCAGTATAGCCTCTGGACGGAAATAATTCCAGTGTGCCAGCCTTAAAAACGTGTTTGTTATAGCACCTGATCAGAATGTCCAACATTGCCACGGACATAGAATGAGATGGGGCTTTCAGGAGACTGTGGGTAAAATGATTACTGGACTCCCTATCCAGGGCTCACGCCTCTTCTTTCTGAATTATTCCCTAACTTTCTAATTTAGGAGAGTGATTCTCTAGGAAAGACATTTAATCAATTAATCAGTCAGTCAATTAATTTAATATTTACTGAGTACCCACCACAAGCCAAGCTCCATGCCCCATCCTGCAAATGCAAACTGAAAAAGCAGATCTTAGGGGAGACAGTAAGTTCATACCTAATTGTAGCAGGTTTTGGCAGGTAGTGAGGAGAGGAAACCTCACTCTGTGACCCTGATGTGAGGGAGCTTTTGCCATTTAGAGGTGATGGAGTTATGTGCAAAGAGAATTGTCTTAAAGTTACCTAAGAAGGATATAGTCCCTAGAGTCTGTGAACAAGGACACTGAGTCTTCTTGTCAATTCCATATTTGCCCTAGGTGGCTGGGCGAGAGTTGCTGGCTAAGGAAGACATCAAGATGAACAATTGATCCCTGCTGACGGGAGAGAAATAGGCCAATAGCAGAAGATAATAGATCCCCCTATGTGAATAGAAGATTCTGATTTAGTAATAACAATGATAATAATAATAACATAAATATTAGCTACCAATGATGACACACGTAATATGGGCCACATATGGTGTCAGATACACCTACATACACAAGAGGTAGCTATTATTATCCAGTTTTATGAATAGTAATACTGAAGCTCTTGGAGGTTCAGTTACTTTCCCTAGGTCACAGATCTAGTGAATTTGAGCCCATATCCATCTGACCCAAAGTCTCTACATAGACCCTCAGCTGGTAATACTAAATATTGAGTGACTGTGTGCTGCTCTGTGGTGATATTTTAGTTGATGCTGAGTATGTTACACTTAGTGATTTCTCCTTTTCTTTATTAAAAGTATCTTTGGGTTCACTGAGATCAGCATGCTTAGAAGTGGGCAGTTAGTGTCAATCTGTAGAGCTGTCTAGAGTAGAGATTGCTCCCCCTTTCTGAGTGAGGGGCTTTTACCAAAAAATAAGCAATTCTCATAAAGCAGCTCTGGCTGTTTGTGTCAAGAGCATTGATACAGAAGAATTAAGTGAATAAATATTGGTTTGCAATAAAATGGAATTAAAGGAAGAGATGAGGGGCAGGAGATGGTAGTGGGGGAAAAGAAGAGTTAGTAGGCTATTTATATCTTTTCTGTGGCCTTCCTCTTGCTGTCTGGCTAGACCTGGTCCTGAAAAAGTAGCTTCAAACACTGGTGGGTGTCTTGCCTTGCTCAGTAAATTTGTTCAATGGGCAAGGGAAAATGACTATTTCCCATTGCCCTGTTATTCGAAATTGAAGTCCCCATATAACAGAAGCAATTTTTTGGTTCTTTTGAGCTGCAGTTTTCTACCTTGTGAAAAAATAAAGACCGTGCAAAATATATACCCTGCATATGACATTTTCAACTTTAAACCTTCAAAGAAAATTCACATGTTTTCTGTTTAAGGAGATACGAGTATATATACACATGTGTATATATATATATACACAGACACACGGGAACACATATATATAACAAAAGATAAAATTAGAGGAAAATTAGGAAATTAGGGAAATGGGAAATTAAAGAAATTAATTTGCTACTTCCTTTATTTTATCTTGGGGGATACACACACACACCCAAACTCACAGCTTTTGTTCTGCTCAGGACAATGAAAGGAGGCTGGTTCGATTCACTTTACAGAAAGAATAGAAACACATCTTTAGACCCTTATCATTCTTACTTGTCTGCAGCTCTCTCCCAGATCTTGCCTTATTCATTCCTGGCACAGCAATGCTGCATTGGAAGGTGTCGGATCTCAGGGGCTCAGGGAGGTACAGAACCAGTTTGGGCCTTGAATTCTCCACTCAAGTTAAGGTTACTATTTGTCCAAAGGCTGATTTTTATTTAGGCCTCTGGCCTCCAGGCCTGTACTCATTTGTGTGGCACATTATAGCAATTCCCTTCAAGCAGAATCTAAACCTGAGGGATTTCATTCTTACAAAAGTCTAAGTTAGTACAGGGAAGGTGGCCTAGGGAACAATTGCCAAGGAAGGAATGTCCAACTGGCCCGAGGGTGAGTCATTCTTATTCTCATATTCTCACCATCTTACAACAAATATTTAGCATTAGGGGATATAGCAATAAGTTCAACATGCTCCACCTTCAAGGACATTATAGTCTAATAGGGGAGAGGGACTTGCAAAAGAGCAATTTAGATACCATAAAATGATTGCCATAATATGGAAATAGGCAAAATTATGTAAAGCACACAAGGAAGGAACCATCCACCAATGCCTTTTGCCAAAACCCTGGACATTCATTTCCATGAGTATATCCTTTCCCTCCCCATTTGTAGTTAAGCAAGTCCTTTAACTGCTAATTCATTACTGTCTCACAAACTCATTTAATTCCTCCCATTCCCACAATAGTACCTTATTTTAGGAAGTCCCCACCCCACATCTAGATACCTACCACGTGCTCCTTACAGGTCTCCCTGTAATGCTCAATAAATGCCAGCTGCTATTTTTCCCTTTCTGAAACCCAGGCATTTCATGGGGCCAATGCACAATCAAGAGTGTGAAAGGTGTTTGTGTAATCCTACGAATTTACTGTGCTTATTTACATCTGTAGCTCTTTGACCCTTTTCCATTTTTTTTCTCTCCTGTATTCCCTAACTCCAAAACCTTCATTTTTGTTCAAAATATATCAAGTTTTCAAGTACCAAGACTTTGAAGTGGAGGAGGGAAGTCTCTTCAGAGAGGGGGAAAAAAAAATCCATCTGCGAAAGTAGAATCTGTATAGAGCAAATCTGCTAAGCAGAGGGTCATTAGCTGAGTAATTCTCAGGCAGGGGGGCCCAGGTGTGGGTGACAAAACCAGCCCTGCTGTGTGAACAAATGCAACGGGGCAAAGGTTCACAACTTGTAAAGTGCGAGCCCCATTCTCAGGGAGGACACATGAAAAATGTTGACTTCTTGGACAGAGAAAGTATGCTATTAGGTTTGAAATATATATGTATATATGTATATATTTCCCCCTCTTGGGCCTTATCAAAAAGACCATATTTTTAAAAAGTTTAACTTTTTCCCAATCCAAATGGGGGTTGTGTCTAAGTTAATGGCGCCCAGGGAAAGATGTATGGCTGATCCCATTCTGAAAGTGCTCTCCGGAGACTTCCCTTGGAAAGTCCTGCCTGACAACAGAGCAAGAGACAAATCTGCTGAGATCGTTCAAGCAACAGGAAACATATTTTATTTACAACATTACTAATAAATCCTTCCTACTGCATTTTAAGTTCCCTCTCTTAAAGTAGGTAATATGAAATCTCATAAAGGGGGTGTATATATGGCGTCACCGAACATGGCTGTCTAGGAGACACGCCTCAGCCAGACACCTGGGGAAAAGTACAGCCTAAATGAAGCTGGAGGATTCTTACCACAATATGACCTGCCATGGCTTTTCTGTCTCCCGCATCCTTTTAAATTTCTTTATTTTGTTAAAGAAACACGATGTTGCCTAGCAAGCACAGAGCAAATACCCCCATGGATATACTAGTTTCTTTCTTTTTTCTTAACCTTTCCTTTCTTCATCCTTCCCTCTGATGCTTCTTGTCTTTCTCAATTTTTTGCTTCTTTTCTTACATCCTTTCTTCTCAACCAATTTTCTCATTTCTCCTTTCTTCTCTTTTTCTTTCTTTCTTTCTTACCCCCTTCCAGGCATTTATTGAGAGAGGAAGAGATTTATTCTTTAAAGGTTAAACAGGGTGGCTATCATTTTCCAGACTGTATCAATCTAGTATCAGAGAATGTTGGTCCCTTCTGCTGTTTAAGTCTTTAAAAAATACTGGTCATGGGTTTAGGGTGATTCTGAGAGTGATTACACCTTGCTCTTGTGTTTGTTTGTTTTACTTACTGTTCACAAAGTCTTACTCCTTTTATTTAGTTTTTCTATACTGTAGTACTGCCAGAGACAGTATTCAGTGGTGTAGATTATACCCCTCTTCCAGATCCAAGGTCACTAATATTTCTCAGGCTATGACACCTGAGAGAAAGAAGATGACTGATAACACAGTTCAGTTCTATAAACATTTACTCACTGGCTCCTGTGTGCCAGGTACTGTACACCCAAAGCTGAAGAAGCTGCAGGCTTTGCCCTCCCAGGAGTTCCCAGTTCAATGCAAAACACTAAGCAGTAAATTATTGGTCTAAACAAAATGCCACTGGAACATGAAGGATTGATTATTATTATTATATATATTTTTTGATGGAAAATGAGTGTTATGGAAGATTAAGGGCCTTAAAGAATGAACAGGATTTCTGTGTGTTTGATGGGAAGGGCACTTATACAGAGGGAATAGCCTAAATTCTGAATAACCCCAGAACACAGACACGCCTGCCTTCAAAGGAATGAGCGAAAATTGGACCATGATTGGCCATATCAACAATGGTTTCACCAGTTCTCAAGAATCCTCTACTGTCTTGATCTTTTGCTGTTCCCATTATCAACACTGGGGCATTTCCATCATCTGCTTTTTCATATCCAACTTTCAGCCAGCTGAGAATTTCCATCGAATCCATGTTGATCCAGTACACTCCTTTTTAATTCAAAAGAAAAATAAGACCCAGAGTCTTAGAAGGCAATTGCAATGTGCTAGAGGATAGAAGTCACATGGTACCAGTGGGTAAGGTAAGGGAGGACAGCAGAGATCAAGGACTACGTTAACAGGCGTGGGAGAAGAAGTGGCTTCCATTCATCTAGTTTTGTGGAAAATGCTGGGAATAGCATATTTTCAATGTCACAATTAATTTGATAGTGTTTAGAATCATAAATGCCTATTTCAAAACCTTACACGTAGTATGCTCATGAATTAGGTTGAACCATGTGAAATGCCAGTAGCATATGGTAATCATAATGGAATTTCCAGGGCTTCCTCAATTTCTCAACCATTAGGAAAAAAAAGGTTTTAGGAATCTTTTATATATTTTCAGCATGTCATTTTAGATAACTGAAGAACTCGAAGTTTTTTCTAATGCAATATGGGAAACATTTTTTTTTCTCATAAGGATATTACTATGCACACCAAATGGGGTGTAAATGATCAAGTTTTTTGTCTTGTTTTGGATCTATATCCCAGCCAGCTATTCAAAACTCTCTCAAAAAAGTTTTAGGAAATTCTGAAAATAGGCTCTTCAGGCATTTTGTTTCTAGACCCAACTGGAAATACTAGGAAACCAGCCTAATGTGAAATATTCCATCTTTTGGTTGAATGCACTTGCTGTGATCAGATTCAAGTAACATTTATTTATTAAGTACCTGAGCATTTTCTACTTACCACCCCATGTGCTAGGTTCATTCACTATTATTCCTCATTATTTTCATTAATCTAACAGCAGCTCTTTATGTAACCTTCACTTACTTAGGTACTATTTTCTCATTCTACAGATGAGGAAGCTGCTTCAGAGAAGATAAGTGACTTGGTCGCATGGAACAGATAAAGAGTGGAGCCAAGCATGGAGGCCAGGCAATGGACTCAGGTCTCTTGACTGTAAGTCTGGTGTCTTTTCTGCTACTCCATGATCCTTATGTCTAAACTTCTAAAGGAAAATGAAAAATTACATCTAGGGTGAGATGCCTGTGAAAAGAGGAATGGGATATTTATTATTGAATTAGGCTCATACATTTCTATCCTCTATCATGTAGAAATTTAGCTATATTTATGCATGATATTATATATGTCATAGTGTTGAACAAGAGGACCCTGCATTGAGAGAAGTAGTGAGAAAGTTGTCAGAGTATCCTGGACTATGGGAAGATGGGGTGTAAGGGAATGGCATGATCATAGAAGAAGGGAAGTATAATGCAAGGAACATGTTGACCTGATCTCTGTGACTGTTAGTTTGGGAACATGAAAGAAGTATATTTGTGTGTGTATCTGTGTGTATGTGTGCATGCATGCATGTGCTTATGTCCTGTGAATTTTAACACGTAATTTGATACTACCTAGGAAGTACAATTTATCTGAAATATCTTATATATTTCCCTATTGCAAAATTTGAACTTAAATAAAATTTATAGACTAGACCTTGATCATCTTACTGAAGGATTATTTAGTTTACATAAGTACCATCACAGTTTAAATATTATGTGATTTATATCTGACTTTTAGAGATGCATCCATTATGTAAAGCAACTTGCACTTGTCTATATACAGTGTGGTTTATACAGGTCTATATAAGTTTCTGGAGAGTGTGGACCTTCTTTCTTATTTATCTTCCTACTGAGATTCTTGATGTTTTATGGATCCTGATCCCTTTGAGAATTTGATGAAGCTATGAAACTTCTTTTGAGAAGAATAGATATATGCATAAAAGCCAACAATCTTGCATTTCATGCCAGGGATTCATGAACTTCTTGGCAGCAACCCCTGGCTCTCCTAGAGTTAAGAACAACTTGGCACCAAACCTGCTACCTAGTAGATTTCATAGATACTTCTTTATGCTCCTTAACCCATGACTATGAGATGTGAGTATGAGTGAATCCATCACTCCACAGCTCAACCGCCTCTCCTGATTCACTCTAACTCTAGTCCCATCCAAATATTTCACTCTGACTGAAGGGAAAGGAAGGGAGCATAATCCCTGCGGATAAGTAGTCAACCATTCCTTTTAATGAAACCATTTGACATATCTACTCTGGTTTGGAAATTTTTGAATTAGACACAAATAATAAAACTTCAAGTTTTTTTTTTTTTAAATCACCAAATAACATAAAACAAGCATTCTCACTCTGTCCCTGAGCTTCACTGAGTCATTGAGCCCCATTTGTGGAGAACAGATGAGGATGAGGTAAAGTTCAGATATGAGCTTGAGAAGAAAAACAGAGGGAGTCCTCAAACACATTCATTATGTTAAAAACCAGTGATTTTACATTTTGATGTGGTGGTTGTGTCTCAGCTCAAGTTAAGCATGAGAAGAATGGTGGTGGAGAAATGCCAAAGGTATTGGATGCCGCCAAGAATGTTTCTGGGATCGGTGACTTACAGAGTGTGTCCCTTGCAGAGTTTGCCTTCAAGTTCAGGACTTGAATTGGTACCATGGAAAAGCTTAATTTGTAAATAGACAAACTCTGAGGCCAGTTCCAGTTTGCGGTGCATTGGATCAAATTAATGGACAGGGATTTTTTGGTAATAGCATACCAATTTTTGTAACAGACATTACTATTTTCCATTAATATACTATTTCCCTTTCCTTCTGGGCACAAGAGAAGATTGCACTTTCCACACCCCCACCTTGAAATTAATTGAGGCCGTTTGATTTTCTTTGGCCAGTGAAATGTAAGTGAAATGGAGTTTTAACACGCATGATTCTCCACCTCCCCTTCTATCTACCTCACTGACCTATGGATTTCCAGGTGGTGGTGCCTCCATCATGTTTGGTCCCTGGGTGAGGATGACATGGAACCGAGGCCACTACCAACCTGCAATGGATGCATAGGTGAAGCAAGAAAAACACCTTGGTTGTTATAAACCACTGAAATTTAGGGTTATTTGTTATAGCAGCACAACCCAGCCTGTTATGCCTGCTATTGATATCTAGTAAACTTATACAGCTTCTATTTAAACAATGCAAACGGGTTAATGAGCTAGTGAGTAGGTAGTACAATGTAAAGGGAAATTAGTAGTGTCTTGTTTTTAATGGCAGACCTATTCCTCATAGGAGTATCTCAGCCAGTTGTTCTGGGATTCTTGGGTATTACGCAAATATGTGTGTGCAAACATATCTATAGCAACGAAGCCTTAGAGAATTCACAACGGCTGGGCTGGCCCAGTGACCCAGGCAAATGAACACTATTTTCTTCCTTTCCTCTTTCATTTTCTCTGAGAGCTGGAAAGTACTCGAGTCATTCAACTTCCTCCACTGGAACAGTGGTGACGATGACCCTGTTGTTCTCGGGAGGCTCCGTGTCATGGTTAAGTCACTTGAAACTGTTTAATAATCTGTGCAGGTCTTGTTGGGTCGTGAAGTCCCAGAGCCTCTTCCTCACGTATTATCTTCCACGTCTCTCATTTTTTGCCCATGAACAGAAGAGTCTCTCAGGATCCTTTAAAGTGTATCCATCACAGGCTTGACTACAATGGGAAAGAGTTTGGAGAAAGTACTTTCACCATTAGCAGACACATATTGAACAAATCTCAATAAGTGACTGGCACAGGTGATGAAGAGCTAATTCTTAGATTCTAGCAATTCACCAGTGTCACTTTTTAATTTGACGGAAGGTGGTATATATAGGTAGAGAGGCAAATGTTGTCATGAGAAGCACAAAGGATTTGGAATAAATGATCTTGTCTCAAAAGCAGTCTCTACCATTTCCCAGCATTGTGGCTGTAAATACCTGCTTACTCTAAGCCCACATTCTTTACCAACACCAATGGGTGCAGTGACACCTGCCTTCCATGATAACTCTGAAGATGCATTTCAGAAAATGGGCTTTCATTCAAGGTTTCTTTCATGTTCTTTGTTTTCATATTTAGTAAATATTACTATAATTCAGGTGTCCAGACAGCTACAGTCCTCAAGGGTCCAATCAGCAATAATTTAAACTTTCATCCTAACCTAATCCAAGAAGTCCAGTGTTTTCCTTCATTCCACTCCTCAGGTTTTCTGAGAATCTCTGAGGGATGCGTACATATTTCACAAATGTATCCTGGCCGTTCTTGTCACCTTAGCCAGCTCTCTGGCACCAGACTCCTCCAGTACTCTGCCAGTACCCCGCCAGTACCCCTTGCTGTTGTGTAACTGTCTCCTCCAAGCTCTAGCTCTTCAGCCCTACACTGTTTTTTCTCAAAATTTAACCCAAGTCTATTTCTTTATTGCCTCAACACAGCAAAGACCAGGCTCTGACAAGATTATTCGGAAGGCTTAGGGATAATAGAAAAAGATTTCAGCTTGTTGGAGGTGGGAGTGGGGGAGGCAGAATTTACATGCCCATTATGTTCTTATAATCCCCAGACCCAGTGCTTTCCAAATGGTCTCTGTAGTAAGTGAACAGAATTCCCTGTTAAACACAGACCTAATGAATTAGAATCTCTGAGAGTGGGTGCATAGGAATGTATATTTTAATAAACTCCTTATGAAATATTTATGAAGCGGGTTCTCTATTGGAACATTAGAATGGAATTGTTTGGGAAGTTGTGCCTTAGTGCTATGTTGCAGGAAGAAGATTACATCCAGCTAAAAAGAATGATTTGATCGTATTTCCCTGACCTGGAGTTTGAGCCTTCAACTTCTCCAGGACCAGAATAAAGAAACAAATAAACAAAATAAACAATAACGACAGTAGCAGGAACAATAAACTCTTTAAAAAGAGTTTTTCCTTGGGAAAAACTCTGTTATTTGCATTTTTCCACACCCATCTCTCTTCTTCCTCGCTCATGGAAACCTTGCTCATGGAACAGTGATGTGCATAGCTTCTGGTGATGAATTAAGATTGGTCCAAGTCACTTTTGACTATCTTGTCTCCTCTTTTTTAGTGTTCCTTACAGCTAAGGGGTAGTCATATGACCCAATTCTGGGCAATCAAATGAAACAAGAGAAAAAAATGTAACAAGAAACTTTGAGGGGAAAAGTCTCTGGGAAAACTTTCACTTTTCTATCTTGAATATAGATGTGATCATCGGATAATTTGCTCTGTGACAATCCACTTCTGACCATGAAGGAAAGAAAAAGAAAATTACAGAAACATTGTTTGTTCCTAGACCAAAGTCAGCATCTGCCTTACCCCTAGTCTCCTCTTGATGGGAGAAAAATGAAACCCTCTTTTTAGGCCACTGTAGCTGTTTCTTTTCTGTTTTGTTTGGCTACTAAAAGCATTCCCAATCTCAGGCTATCCTCCCCATAAAGGTAACATTATTTCAGTGCTAACCACAATGATGATAGCCTTTTCTACTACATGACCTATTTAGCTCCTCATTATTGTGAATATCTCCATTTCAAAAGAGAATCTTGGCTTTGTCAAAAATCTTAGTTTTGTTCCCTCCAAATTGATGAAGAGGCTTGTCCTTAAAAGTTTTCTCTGAAAATGGTTTGCCCTCCACCTAAGAAGAAAAGGCTTTGAAATAAGATTTTTCTCTTTACTATCTCATCTTCCCCCATCCCTCACATACACACTTTCGTTCATGGTTTCAGAAATTGAGCACACTTTATACCACAAATATGTAGCATGTAAAAATCTTCACTGGCATTATCCACAGTGTCCTGTGAAATGTTTCCATATCTGAGAAGATGTTTGCAGACCATGTATCAGATAAGGGGTTAATATCCAAAATACATAAGGAATTCATACAACTCAATAGCAACAAACAAACAACCTGATTACAAAATGAGAAGAGAAACTGAATAGACATTTTTCCAAAAAAGACATACAACTGTCCAATAGGTATATTAAAAGGTGCTCAATATCACTTATCATCAGGGAAAGGCAAATCAAAACCACAGTGAGATATCACCTCACACCTGTCAGAATGGCTGTCATCAATAAGACAAGAAATAACAAGTGTTGGCAGGAATATGGAGCAAAGGGAACCTTGGTACACTGTTGGTGGGGATGTAAATTTGTATAGTCATTGTGGAAAACAATACAGGGGTTCCTCAAAAAACTAAAGATATAACCAGCAATTCATATGACCATATGATCCAGCAATCCCTAGTCAGGGTATATACCTACAGGCGATGAAATCAGCACCTCAAAGAGATAGTGCACCCCCATGTTCACACAGCATTATTCACAGTAGCCAAGATATGGAAACAATCTAAGTGTCTGCTGTTGGATGAATGGATAAAGAAAATATTATATATATATTGGAATATTGTTCAGCCTTATAAAAGAAAGAGATACTGCCTTTTGAAACAACATGGATAAACTTGTCAGTCGTTATGGCTAAGTGAAATAAGTCAGATACAGAAAGAAAAAAACTGCAATCTCACTTATATGTGGAATCTAAAAAAGTCAGTTACATAGAAGCAGAGAATAGAATGGTGGTTACCAGGTGTGGGAAAGGGTGGGCAGGTGTAAGAAATGGGGAGATGTTGGTCAGAGGATGCAAAGTTGCAGTTATGTAGGATGAATAAGTCTAGAGATCTATCGTACAGCATGATGACTACAGTTAATACTATTGCATTGAATACTGAAAATTTGCTAAGAGAGTAGATTTTAGGTGCTCTCATCACACAAAAAATGGTAACCCTGTGAGGAGAAGATATGTTAATTGGCTTGACTGTAATAATCATCTCACTAAACATATATATATATATATATAAATGTATATGTATTCATTGTACTTTATACCTTAAATATATACAGTTTTTATTTAAAAATAAATGAAAGTGAAAAGCAAAAATTTTCCCATATCCACATGTATATTCATCATCTTGTTCTCCCCTCTACATCATGAAACTAAGGGATCCTACAAACAATGTGGGAAAATTGTCTATCTCAGGCCCATGCCAAGGGCACATGCAATAGGATCCACTGGCATTCCAGAAATAAGACCCCTTTGGCAGGGTCCAAGACAGAGCCAACCCATATTAAATTACTCTTAAGAAGTGTTATACAAAGTCTGTTACAGGGAATATGATTTCCATTAGCTACTTCTGGGGGGAAAGAAAAGAAAACCATTTCAAGAGCAAATATTGAAAGAAACATAGCATAGTACATCTCATTTTAAGAGATTTTTCCAGTCCCTCATATGTTCCTGGCAACCACAGGGCCTTTAAACATGTTGTCCTTTTTACCTAGAAATCTCTTCTCCTTTCCTCCTCACCTGAACTCATCTTTCAGTTCTCACCCCCATTATCTTTCCTGATCTTCCCTGACCAGATTGAAATCTCCTCTTGTGTATGCTTATAGCATTGTGTACCTCTCCAAAGCAATACTACAATTATCATTCTATATTTTATTTATATAATTATGTGCTAAATGTCTACCTTTCCCCCTAGACTGTGAACTCTTTGAGGACAAGACCATGCCAGTTTTTGCCCAAAAGAGTATCTTTAGTATCTGATGCAAGGAGGGCCCTTAATAAGTAGTTGTTGATGGAATGGATGTCCATAGGAGGCATACACATATAACACCCTGCAGAATAAGGTTTCTATGCAACATACGTTAACTCTTTTCTAAAGCACATTGGCCACACATTTTTAATGATTTAGAGTCTGAAGGAGTCTTAAAATTTATCTAGTTTAAACCACTTATATAGCAGAGAAGAGCAAGTCACAGTGATTGTGTCCTTTTTAAGATCACACAATTAGTTACTGGCAGAAAACAAACTAAAAATTAGCTCTTCTAATGTCTAGTCCAGTGATCTCCACATGTCCTTCCATTACTTCCCTTAACCCAGAATTATGTGAAATTCAAATGTTAAACAGAGTAGAAAAAGGAATGGCAGATTGTTAAGAATTATATTTAGAGCCATTCTGATTTCTCTTCAGTTTCATTAAGGCATTATTTGTGACTTAGTCATGTAACATATATTCAGACTTCATCATTTAACATTAATGACTATAATGTTAAAACCTAAAACACTGCCACTGAATTTCATCTTTAGAGAAGATATTTGATAACACTAGAAATTTCAGTTTTTACTTTCCAATATAACCTCCTGCTCTGATCTACTCTAATCTTAACCAGCAATGATGTGACTTTCTTTGCTTGTCTCATAACCTTTTTTCCCTAGCAGTTCTTTAAATTATGAAGATTTTTAGATTAAATTTGCAGGACCTCAATGAGTTCCTGACAAGAGATGCCAAGTTATTGAGTGGTCCATCAGTGGCACCATGGTACTCCCACAGAAGCTGGATTGTTACTCCATCAGGGCCCTCGTGCCAAGATTTATTTTAGAAATTCGACCTGACAAACTTTTGTTTCACAGATATTCCTTTTGAAAAAAAGGAAAAGATCCAATATATCTTTATTATATTTAATTTCTTTAGTGAGGATTGCTTAGAATGGATAATATGATATTACAGTATAAGAAATGAAAAGAAAAAATTGTGATGGAGAAGAGTAGGAAGTAAAAAATGGGTCAAAGAACAAATGATAGGAAATTGATGAAAAACCTCCTGCCCTGAAACACAGAGAACATTTGCAGCCACATGTGGGTCCATTCATATGGTGTCTTCCTCTCCTTTGCGTATATGGGCCCATCTGTAAATGAGTCTCAAAGCTACGCCTTGGCCAAGCTTTAGAGAGTCCTTTGTCCTACTCTGGTAGTTTTTCCAGCAGACTCTGGAATTCCTTCACCTCTCCATCCTCCACCCTGTCACTCATTCCCAGACATTCACACATACACATTCTTTCCACATATTGGAAAACAGGGTTAAGTCACTTTGGAAAGATATCACCCCAGTTTTAGAGTCGAATTGTTTCCTGAAAACTATGATTTTTGGACTTTTATAGATTATAATTAAACCACCAACAACCCATTAGAAGGATAGAACTATTCAAAGTCATTGCCTTACCATAGATCACATAGAAACCAATTCAACCTGGCAAATGTTATATGAAATCACTGTTTTGTGCTAAATTGCAATGAAAGAAACACTCACAGACAAATCAGAACAATCAGAAAATCAGATGAAACCTCAAGAAAGTTATAATCTAAAGAAGAAAAGAGAAATGGGAATAGTATTCAGTGGTATCTTCTATGTATTGGACCCTGAGCCAATCCATTGTTTCATTTTAACTGCACAGTAGCATTTAAAACAATGTTCAACTCCTAGGACAGTACCTAGCAGAGTAGTAGACCATCGTAAGTATTTGCCAAATGAAAGAGTGAATGTATGATCCTATGAGGAATCAAAAATTCAGAGGAGTCACATAGCTGTTTGAGGTTAGGTAGAACTTACTACTGTAAAAACAATAATAGCTCACCATTTTTTGAACGTTTCCTGTGTGCCCAGACTGTTAGTGCAGAAGTTCCGATCAACATGGCAGCCAGGTGCAGGGGCCTGGATTTTAGCAGACACAGGTTTATATTTTTGCTCTACCAGAGTTAACCAACATAAGACCATAAGACCAAGTGGCTTCACATTGCCAAGCTACTGTTTCTTCATATATAAAATACAGATGAGAGTACCTCTATTTCAGGGATTTTTAAAGGATTGAATTAAAAATATATAAAGTACTTGGCATAGCGCTTGGCACAGAGTAGTATGTAAGTGACAAAACCAAAATTGAAACCCAGCTGTGGTGGAATGAATAATGTTCCCCCAAAGATGTCCATGTCCTAATCCCCAGAACCTGTGAATAGCCAAAGAGACTTTGCAGATGTGATTAAATTAAGGCTCTTCAGATAAAGAGATTATCCTGGATTATCTGGGTGGACCAAGGTAATGACAAGGGTCCATAGAAGAGGGAGATAAGAAGGTCAGAGTCAGAGAAGGAGATGTGACAATGGAAGCAGAGGTCAAAGTGATGCAGCCACAGGTAAAGAAATTCAGGCATCCTCTAGAAGCTAGAAAAGGCAGAGAACTAATTCTTCCCTGGAATATACAGAAGGAAGGAAGCCCTGCCAACACCTCGGTTTTAGCTCAGTGAGACACATTTTGGACTTCCGACCTTCAGAATAAATTTGCATGGCTTTACGTTTGTGGTAATTTGTTATAGCAGTCACAGGGAACGAATACATCAGCCCATGCTTTTACCTCTATGCCTTGCTGCCTTCTGCAAATACAGAATTAAATAAGAAAGAAACCTCATGTTTGGCAGCCTAGAATTGGTTTTCTTTAGAATTCCTTTTCTCTTAAGCTGCTTGCTCTTTCTTCTCTCATGGCCAGAAGATTTGACAGGTGTTTCCTCTGTCTGATTGCTTCCTCTGTGGCCACTAACTCAGGAGTTACATGGAAAGAGAGAGAAAATGGGGAGGGGAGAAGCAAAGGAAACATTGACAGAAATAAGGGTTTTTTGAGGAAAGGCAGATCCTCTGTATCTGTGGGTTGTCTTTCTGAGCTAGAAAATGTGGGCCTCCCTTGAGAGGGTTGTGATTTTCTCCACCCTTCCCCAAACATGCCTCTCCATGCCTCTTTCCTGTCTCCCCTAAGACACAAACCCAGAGCATTTTGGGGAAGCTGGACAACTCCTCTAACGGTGGCCGAGGTCTGAACTCCAAATCCCCTGCACAGCTTTTTCCATTGTGTTCCTTAGAAAATGCCTCCACTAAAAATGGTTATTGTAGTGAATATGTGGGGACATCTCTAATCTTTATTTAAAGACAATCTCTTGTTCACTTATTAATTCAAGAAATATATTTGGAGAACTTTGCATGTGCCAAACACTCCTATGAGGAATACAATGGTGAGTGATGAGGTCAGAGAAAATTCCTTCCCTCATGCCCTTAGATCCCAGTGGGAGAGACAGACCAACAAAAGTAAACACACTTAAAAAGCACACCAAAAGAATTGCAAATTGTGCTAAACATTACTAAGTAAATGAACCAAGGGCTGAGATAGCTAATAGGGTATACGGGGAGTGTGACAAGTGGAGAGGATCGCTTTAGATAGGTTAGTTAAGGGAAAGTCTGAGACATCTTAGCTGAGACCACCTGAAAGGATGAGCAGGAGGAGCCTTGTGAAGAATGAGAATGTCTGGAGAGCATTCCAGGAAAAAGGCACAGAACGTACGGAAGATTGAGGCAGGTAGAAGCTTAGAATTTCCAGGAATTGAAGGAAGACGGTGCCATTAGAACGTAGTGAGGTGTGTTTGGAGCCTTTGTGGGTTTCGCTCACGGAGGGTCTTGTAGGCGATAGTAAGGACTTTGATTTGATTTTATGTGGAGTGGAAAGCAATCAGAAATTTTAAACAGGCAGTGACATAAGCTGGTGCATATTTAACTATGCCATGCTTGTGGTTATTTGAAGAATGGGTTTGAGAGAAGCAAGACTGGAAATGGGGAGACTGATTTATAGGCTTTGCAGCCTCCTAGGTGAGAGCCGAGGAAGGTCTGAACTAAGGTGGTGGAAGTCAGATATATTCAGAAATATAACGGAAAGAATCTGTAAATACATTGAATATGGTGGAGGGCTCCTGGCTTGAGTATCTGGGTGGGGGGGTTGCCATTCCAATTGAGATGGAGGAGATAGAGGTGAAGAGGAAATAATTTTGACAAAGGGTTTGGGGGTTACTTTTTGTGCATTAAAGTTTCAGATGTCTGGGAATTATCCAAGTGGAGCTGTCAGATTGGAAGCTGGATGTGTATATAAGCCTGGAGTTCAGGGGACAGGTCTGGGCCAGAGATATAAATGTGGAAATCATTAGCATACTTATGTACTTAAAGCCAAATGACTTGTAATATAGCTGGAGAATATGTGTAGAGGAAGAAGACAGCCGAGATGAAGCCCTGGGGAATTGCCACATTAAGATGTCAGATAGAGGAGGAACAGGAGCCAGGAGAACAGAAGGAATGTGGTCAGTGAGGGAGAAGGACAACCAGATGTGTGGCATAGGCTGCAGTCAAGAGAGCAGAGTGCCAGAGCAGGAGGAAGAAGACATCTCTGTCACAGGATGCTGAGAGTTTGAGTGGAGCAAAGACAGAGGGTGTCTTTTGGATTAGCCAACACGGAAATCACTGATATCCTTGACCAGATGAAGGTATATCTAGGTCACCTGGTAGATGGTATTGGGTTAAGGGGTGAATGTAACGTGGGGAAGTGCAGACAGCATTTGTGTGTACTCAACTTTTCAAGAAATTTTCAAGAAATTTGGTCATGATGGGGGACAGATAAATGGGGCGGAAGCTGGCAAGAGACTACGTGGACAGTGGAGGTGTTTTGTGTGTGTAAGACGGGAGATGCTAAAACACATCTGTGTGCTGAGGAGAAAAAGCAAGTGGATGGAGAGACAATGTGCATGCACAAGAGAGAATGGGTAACTGGAAGAGGAAAGTTCTTGAGAAAACAGGAAAGGATATGAGCTTGACCTTCACTGGCAGAGAC
Source organism: Balaenoptera acutorostrata (assembly GCF_949987535.1). Lineage (NCBI taxonomy): Eukaryota > Metazoa > Chordata > Mammalia > Artiodactyla > Balaenopteridae > Balaenoptera > Balaenoptera acutorostrata. The sequence continues at coordinate 67,081,092 of NC_080069.1, read as the reverse complement.
AGTAAGGAAGCAGAGGAGGGGTACAAGTGTCAGTGATAGAAAGATGATGTTGTTGCCATCCCATGGCTACTATTCTTCAATGAATTATGAAAAGTCATCAACTAGTATTAGTGGGAGGTTTGAGGAAAGAGGAGAAGACGTGAAATGCTTGTCTCATTTGAATTAGGTAAGTAGCTTCCCTTTAGCTGACTTCATGCTTACTATGCAGCCTTCTAGTTGGAATTGGGCTTCCTGTGGAATTTTCCAACAGAGAGAAGATATGCAGGGCAGAGGTTCCAAGTGTCAGCCCAGAGGAAGTTAGAATTCTCCCAGTAAAAGGTCTCTTGTGAGTTTGTCTGTGTGGGCCAACCTATGTGAGTCACTTCAGTGATACAGAGAAGTCCAGATCAGAAGTGCAATCCGAAATGTGACAGCTTTATCAACTTTGTATATGGTTCTCCTGGCAAAATACTTGCCTTATTCAGCATCTTTCTATTAAACTTCAGTAAGGATTATGTAATTTATCTGCATTAGAGAGGCAAGTAATAAGGATCATTCGTTCAGGCTCACAGTAGACTATGCATTCTATCTCTTAAACAGTGAACCTGGAGAATCATCGGCTGTAATCATGAATAGTCTCATAGAAGCATCATTTTATACCCCCAAACGCTCCCACCCTTTATCTTATAATGGAAAATTTTCTGCTGTTTCTTTCCTGTAGAAATAACACAGTAAACAAATAATGGGGAGAAATAAGGAAGCTCTGAGATTAGCCTGAGAATTAACGGGACTTCATGCCATTATCAGGTACATTATGCAGCTACATTGCCCTTGAAGATTTACAAAATGTCCAGCCGATGGGTTCATAATTCCTGGAAAAATAGAGGAGGGATGAAAGAGTTGGTAGTATATCAGGATATGTAACTTTAGGTTATAAAAACCCTGGGTGGCCCAAGTACTTGTCATCCCCCTGGTCCCATCATCAGGAAGATTTTGGTTTCAAAACATTCAGGGAAATGTTACACCTTGTAGTATTTTGAACAGCATAAATAATGACCATCCAGAGAAAGAGGCCACAGGTTTCTTTTTTAGGTGGGATTCTTCTGATACTTCCTTCGGTAACTTCTCAATAAATCATTACGATAATCATTCTTTTTATGACTTCATATATCTTCCTGTCAAAAATGCAAAAAAAGAAATGATTGTGGGTTCTAGACAAAGCTACAGTAGAATTCTTATATCATAGCAGCTGGGAGTGTGCGTGTGTGTGTTGGGGGGGGGGTGGGGGGTTGGTGAGAGAGAGAAGGAGGAAATATAAATTTTTGTTGCTATAGAGTGTTCCTTGCAAAACAGAACTCAACAGAAACATCAGACAGAAAAACAGGACAGTACATTTATTCCAAAAATATTTATCGAGCATCTAATACAAACAAGGCACTGCAGTGGGTATTGCACATACAGTAGCACACAAAACAGACTTTAGAAAACCCTGCCATCATGAAAGCTTGCATTCTGGTGGATGGCACCTGACTGTCTACTTCACTACCTTTTCTAGAAATTTTCAGTACATTGCTGTGAGACCCAAGGAAGTTGAAGGCTTTTTGCTTTCTTGGATCAAACACAACCTGGCTGCGTACTTTGTCTTTCTAGTTGATTTAAATGAAACAAGAAGTGACTTTCAGTTTTAGAGTGGTAATAAAACTTGAGGCCAGTGAGCAGAAGGGAATGATGATATTATTTACTGTAGAAGAGGAAGCATATCTGTAGAGCAGTGAGATTAGATCTATGAAGGTAACATGCAAGTAACTAGAAAGCAGCCACCAAATATGATTGCATCCTTCCCTCAGTAGCAATAACATTTTCTTCTGTTCTATTGAAACTTCCATTTCATTTTCTGAGGAAACAAGTATTCTCTCTCTTTCACTGGCAGACAAACTCTCAAACACACATGGGCATTGTCTCTCTGTTCCTGTTTTTCTGTCTCTGTCTCATACACACACACACACACACACACACACACACACACACACACAGACGCACGCACGCACACTCTGCTCCAAGCCAGCTGCATCAGTGATTCACCTAAGAACAACTATGGAAACAAAGGCCATTTTTCTCCCTCTTGTCAATCACCCTCAACTTCTCTTTGAAGTAAAATCAGAAAGTTCACCAGAGTCATTTTCCTGGTTGCTGGAAATCCCATCACTGTATTTTCACACCAGGATTCTCAAGCTGCCAGCTTTGCTCCTAAAGTAACATGGGGACCATCTTCCTCCCTTTATCTTTGTTCACGTGGTGAAGGAAGCACATTAGGCAGCATGGGAGTATATTACATCCACACTTGTCTCCTTGGCATCATTTATAGATTCTGCGTCAACACTCAAGATGCTTGATGATAACGAAAAGGGTAATTAGTCTATAATTAGAAATTAATCACAAATCTGTAAAAGAAATTTCAGCATATTGACAAAGACTTTTCTTTAAGTGACATTTCTATGCATAGTTAATTAATTGCTGATCTCAAATTGAGTCACTGGAAATGTATTCTTCTGCTCTCTAGTAATTTCTCATCCAGACACACTTTTTAAAAAAATTCAGATTACATCTCTTGGTGCTCCTGTGCAGTTGAGCTGTACTGCAGTGGGAGAAAAGGCAAACCACACAGGACACAGTTAACACATTTGCTAGAGAGCAGCCATGCTGTAACTGATGCACCGCTGGAGTCTACTTTGTGAGTGACAGGACATACTCACTCCCCTTCTTCAAAAGGCATTTCCCCCCCAGTTCTTTAGGAAAGTCAATGAACCAGAAAGAGCTCAGATTCCACTGCACAAATGTAAATTGTGATATTAACATACAAGAATAATAATGAGGAAAAAACCAGGACGTAGTCCAGACTCTTTTTCACTTAGTATATGCATATAAATAAATACTACCTATAATCTATGTACCTGTGAGACTGTACTAATGCTTGACACACAGAAATCGAATGGAATTTTAATAGAAAAGAATGTGAGGATTCCTATGGAATTACACTGGTATTATATTCACTAATACCAAATGCATGAGTTACGGTTAATACTGTAACCATTACTGGCTAAACAGGGGTGTCACACCTCCAATAATCTGCTGAGCAGGTTTCATAGAGACTTTCCATCAAGTAGGAATAAAAAGTGAAGTGCTTCCTGAGGTTCCAACTAGAGAGAAATATAATGATGTCAGGATTGTGAGTTAAGCTTGAAGCAATGTTCATTTCCTGTATTATGTTCCAACTTGAATAACACAGCCATGGGCAAGCATGTGAGAGGATCTTATTCTATAGCCTGAGTAGTGGATGAAGAAGGGCCATCCACTTATCTGAACTGTGGATGTCAGTCCCTGACTCAGACCTAGTTCCATCTACCCATATGCTGCCTGCCCCTCCCTGTTATCAGTGGAAAGCCATTTGGACACTATATCATGGTTCTCATGCTGTTAAACAGAGGGATTCTGGAATAATCGATGCTTCACCCCTGGGCTGATGCATGAGGACTTTACAGCAGTGCTGGTGCTAATGTTCTGCAGTCCTATTCCTGCACCTGCACCCCATGGGATGTCCCCATGGGAAAGCTAAGCTGTTTTTCTGATTCTTTCATGCCCCAGGAAACTGAAGTTTTGGGCATTTTATGATACTGGTATTTACCCATTTTAAGTATGAGGAAGTTGAGAGCCTCCGAAAATTTAGTTATCTATAATAGCAAGTAAATGGCAAAGTTGGGAGTCAAATCTAGGCTGACCTTAAGATCCACATGCTAACCACACTACCTTATGTTTCCTCCTGTGTTCCTGAAACTAGGGCCTAGACCATTGGTTCCCAGGCCTGACTGCACATCAGAAACACCAGCAGGCTTATTAAAAATACAGGTTCCTGACCAGTCTTCCCTCTGTTATTTTGAGTTAGTAGATCTGGGGTAGAGCCCTGGAATCCGATATATTTTTAAGTTCTTGCTAGTGGTTCTGATGGATACCCAGGTTCAGGAACTACTGATCTTGATCAGGGCACCGTACTAGAAACTCAAATTGAGATTCATTCATTGTTTCTTTCAACAAATATTTGTTGAATGCTGACTATCTACCAGGTACCGTTCTAGATGCTTGAAATATAGCAGGAAATAAAACAGATAAAGTCCCTACATTTGTTAAATTCACACTCTATTTGGAGGAGCCAGACGATGAAAAAAAAACCTGACATGTATATATACTCTATCAAGCAGTGATAAATGCTACATAGAAAAACATAGCATGGGATCTTCAGGAGATATTAAAAGTGTGACTGATGATGAGGATGAGCAAGACTGTGGGGAAAATGATAGACGAATCTGGAGAGGATTCTCTGATGGAAGAAGTCAGCAGATTCATGGACAGCTTCCAAATGGGTGGCTACAAAAGACACTTCTGGAAGAAAATGAGGACGCTCTAACTTTTTTTCTCCAGTTGTCGTGGTGACTATAAAATGACAATGCAGTCTGCCCTTATTGGGGAAGTAGGCGTCCTCACATGTGGCATTCTGGAGCCCACAGGCTCATCTCTGCCTTTTCAGGCAGCAGAAGAGCATTAGCTCAGCAGTGCTGATGAAGAACCACCCTCTGGAATCAAAGATAAAACCACCCTCTGGAATCAAAGATAAAACCACCCTCTGGAATCAAAGATAAAGTTCATTGCCGAACCAAAGATCCTGAGGGTGTTTTAAATGCCGTTTGGTTCTAGGCAGTGCTGAGAATCCTCCAGGTTTCCACACAGCAGTGAATGAATGCCAACAGAGAGGTTCACGGATAGATCTTAGGGGATGCTCCTCTTGCCTCATTGCAGACCTGGAGCCCATGCACACCCAGTCAGCACCTTCTGTAAGCCAGGACCCTTCAAGTGCAAGTTCAGTGCTTCCCTATGGCATCTCCTGGGGAGTATCAGTAGTGAGCCTGATACTTCGAATTTCCACTCAGTTTCTCCCAGATCCTTGGGGGCTGTAGTCACCACATTTCTGAAGAATTTTGCAAAGTGTGCTTCCTCAAATTATTACAGGTTGAGACCAGAGAAAAACAGATTATTTTAGTCCACATTTACTCAAGGCTGCGGTAGGTACGTAGGCAGCTTCTCTGAAGGATCAGGAAAAGGTGGACCCCTAAGAGAGAGAGGAACATGTGTGATGGGGTGTGTGTTTCACACACAGAAGTGCCTCATTCTCACATTTCTAGCTGTTTTGCTGAGAAGACTCACAGACTAGGATGGCCAACACGTTGTCCCCAGGACTAAACTGGAATTTCAGAAAGAGTTAACCTAAGTAATGCCAGCTTGAAGTGGCAAAGCTATGGTAACTAAAGAGTGGTGGTCTTAATGGAAACTAGAAAAGGGAAAAATGAGGAAGAAGAGTAAAAGTCTCTGTCTCCAGTCCTGTCTAAAGAAGAGCACTCTGTCCAGCTAGCACAAGCATCCACTTAACCTTTACCTACTTAGCTTGGAAATGGGTGTGTTTGGCCTTTAGATCTTGAAGGTGTAAAATCATTGAGCTCCCTTGACTCTTGTTCTGAGCCAAGCACACAGCAGTCCCAGAGGATTTGGACATTCATGGAGAGGAGAATACGCTGAGCTATTAGCCTGGCCATTCTGGACTTCTTGAGAGTTTGATGTTTTAAATTGCTGGATTCATAATTTCTCAATGTAAATCAGCCATGTGTTATTTGATTAGCATGAGTCAGTCCCAAGAGCCTGGAAAAGTCTGACTGATAAAATTGGGCTTCTGTACTACAAAGGGAATGATCCTGCCGGAGGGCAGTTGGTCTGTCTCTTTAACATATTTCCTCCAAACTTTACCTGGGTCAGTAGGTATGACCTACCCCAAGGCAGTTTTAGACTTAATTTTACATATAATAATAATATAATTATATATGTATAATATATATAATATATACATATGTGTACATATGTATTGATAGTGATAATATGTTCTTAATAGTAACCTGAAGAAAAAGTCACTGTTACTTTAGTGTCTGAAAGGGACTTTGATATATTCAGGGTAAGAACAATATGATATATATATGTATATACATATACACACATACACCAATACATACATATAAGGTATATATACTGTTGACACACATATGTTGAGTGACTCACACACTGTAGTAAAATTAACTAGTGGAAAATTTGGTATTACAATCCAGTTCTCTGATCATCTGGTTAAATATCTCTTCTATTATCTCTACCATATGATTATTATCACACTATTCACTTTTATTAAGTCCACTAGGTAAACAGACTTGCCCAGAGATGTATATGCCATTTTATTACTCTCTGTAATGTAATCTGAAAGTCAGCTATAGTACAGATTCTATACACCAAACAAGAAAGATTAATAGAGACACTTGAGAAAAAGAAACTAACCACTTTTATTTTTATCTTTATTTCAATCTTAGTTTCTATTTTGCAGTTGATTTCTCCACTAATTTTTTCTTTAATAAGCTCACTTTCAATTTTATCTTTTGGACAAGTTGTTTCTGCCATCTCTGTTTTTTTGTTTGTTTGTTTTAGTTCTCTCAAATATTTGTTACCCTTTAGTGCAGAATTATTTTTCCCCAGATTCTTTTGTTTGTGGATATAAGCACTGGGGTTATTTTAATGACTTGCCTCTCATAAGTTTGTTTGGATTTATGTCAGCAGCACCTCTTTCCCAGTTAAACTAAGTCACCCCAAGGTATCCAAGACCGTAAGATCAAATTTATTGATGACTTCTATTCTTAAGAGCCAATCTTCTCTTATTGAGTGCAAAGCCTCAGCCCAGTAACAAGGTCTTATAACAAAGGAAAAGCATAAAGTGGTCATTATAATGGATATTATTGTGATAAGTTATAATCCACTGAGAGAATTGCAAGTGTGAAAGTTTATTTGGAGTTCTGCCATCAGTAACCTGCTTTAGATAAGCTAATGATTTAAATGGGACCAAAGTATCCAGTACATGGAAGATACAGTGCATTATGCCAAAGAAACTTAAAATATGAGTGTACCTTGAGTGTTCTGTGATAAAATTAACACTCAGTGAATAAAGACAAAGATATAAGAAGTCATCTTGAAGATGTAGAGTTATTTCCAGGATAGAGAGAATATTCTTACAGATAGTATTAACACAGCTGAACCATGACTGAGTCAAAGCAAAGGGGTTGTTTAACCATAAAAATACAGGGAAGGGAATGTCCAAAGCCAGCAGGGCCCAGGAAGAACGGAGTGTGTGACTCAGTGAATTGTACATCAAGTTTGATAGACAGTATCCTGAGATTCTCCCAAATCCCTACTGGCATAGAATTCCATCAGTGTTCTCATCTCTAAAATGGAGATTAAGGGAGTTGTGACCCAAGGCAGGCCACCCCAAAGTGTGCTTCAATGGCATATTGATTGTTTTGAATTAGAGTTACTTAAGCAACCACAAGTGCAAGAGGGACATTTTGACACTCCTCTCTGTCTCCCTGAAAGCAGGAAATAAATCTCTCCTATGAAAGGTGCTCTCCCTGCACCTGGAGGTAGGACACCCTTATCACCAGAGCTCAGAGATTTGGGGCTAGAAGCCTGTATAAACAAACCTTGGTACTTGTTTAATTTACTACCCCAGGCTCAAACTCTATTCAGATTCTTCATTTATTAAGCACCCAAAGCCTAAGCTTTTGTCCTGTCAATTCCTCACAAATTTATTGTTTCTTTGTCTAAAAAGTATAAAAGCTGCCTGCTTTGGCCAATTCTTGGGTCCTGTTTCTCTGAGACTTCTGTATACATGAATTAAAATTTGTTTCTTTTTCTCTTCTTAATCTATCTTGTTTTAATTTTATTGTTAGTCCAGCCACAAGAATTCAAGAGTGATAGAGGGGAAAAATTTTCTCTCCCAACAAGGGTATCAACTTCACAATACTGTAATGAAGTTCACATGAAATCATGATTTTAAAATTAGAATGATCTGAATAATGGGGGTAACTTCATTCTCTAAGTCTGCATTTCCTGTAAGTCAGTTGAGCACCTCTGTTGTGATTTTTACCATTGTAATATACACCTCTCCAATTATTTACTTAGTATTCATCTTGAAAACAGTTCAGTTAAAAAAAATTTTTATTCTTTTTTTTTTTTTTTTTTTTTTTAGTCAAAATGCTCATATAATTGAACTATTATGTGGATTGTGGTATATTCCAACAATAAAATCCTAGATGGCTATGAAAATGAACAAAGTACTGGTAGACACAACAAAATGGATAAATCTACAAATATAACATTGAGTGAAAGAAGCTATACAGAAAACAGTACATAAGGTGTGATTACATCCACAGGAAATTCTTTTTTTTTTAATTTAATTTTTTTATACAGCAGGTTCTTATTAGTCATCAGTTTTATACACATCAGTGTATACATGTCAATCCCAATCGCCCAATTCAGCACACCACCATCCCCACCCCGCCGCGGCTTTCCCCACTTGGTGTCCATACATTTGTTCTCTACATCTGTGTCTCAGCTTCTGCCCTGCAAACCGGTTCATCTGTACCATTTTTCTAGGTTCCACATACATGCGTTAATATACGATATTTGTTTTTCTCTTTCTGACTTACTTCATTCTGTATGACACTCTCTAGATCCATCCACGACTCAACAAATGACTCAATTTCATTCCTTTTTATGGCTGAGTAATGTTCCATTGTATATATGTACCACAGCTTCTTTATCTATTTGTCTGTTTATGGGCATTTAGGTTGCTTGCATGACCTGGCTATTGTAAATAGTACTGCAATGAACATTGGGGTGCATGTGTCTTTTTGAATTATGGTTTTCTCTGGGTATATGCCCAGTAGTGGGATTGCTGGATCATATGGTAATTCTATTTTTAGTTTTTTAAGTAACCTCCATACTGTTCTCCATAGTGGCTGTATTAATTTATATTCCCACCAACAGTGTAAGAGGGTTCCCTTTTCTCCACACCCTCTCCAGCATTTGTTGTTTGTAGATTTTCTGATGATGCCCATTCTAACTGGTGTGAGGTGATACCTCATTGTAGTTTTGATTTGCATTTCTCTAATAATTAGTGATGTTGAGCAGCTTTTCATGTGCTTCTTGGCCATCTGTATGTCTTCTTTGGAGAAATGTCTATTTAGGTCTTCTGCCCATTTTTGGTTTGGGTTGTTTGTTTCTTTAATATTGAGCTGCATGAGCTGTTTATATATTTTGGAGATTAATCCTTTGTCTGTTGATTCATTTGCAAATATTTTCTCCCATTCTGAGGATTGTCTTTTCGTCTTGTTTATGGTTTCCTTTGCTGTGCAAAAGCTTTGAAGTTTCATTAGGTCCCATTTGTTTTTTTTTTATTTTTACCATTGTAATATAGACCTCTCCAATTATTTACTTAGTATTTATCTTGAAAACAGTTCACTTAAAAAAATATTTTTTTATTCTTTATGGAAGTATAGTTGATTACAATGTTGTGTTAGTTTCTGGTGTATAGCAGAGTGATTCAATTATATATATATATATGATTCAATTATATATATTCTTTTTCATATTCATTTCCATTATGGTTTATTACAGGATATCAAATATAGTTCCCTGTGCTAAACAGTAGGACCTTGTTTTTATCTGTTTTATATATAGTAGTTTGTATCTGCTAATCCCAAACTCCTTAATTACCCTTCCCCCACCTCCTGTCCCCTTCAGTAACCATAAGTTTGTTTTCTATACCTGTGAGTCTGTTTCTTTCATGTAAATAAGTTCATTTGTATCATATTTTAGATTCCACATATAAGTGATATCATATGATATTTGTCTGTCTCTTTCTGATTTACTTCACTTAGTATGATAATCTCTAGGTCCATCCATGTTGCTGCAAATGGCATTATACCATTCTTTTTTATGGCTGAGTAATATTCCATTGTATATGTGTACCACATCTCTATCCATTCATCTATGGACACTTAGGTTGCCTCCATGTCTTGGCTATTTTAATTAGTGCTGCTGTGAACATTAGCATACATATATCTTTTTTGAATTAGAGTTTTCTCTGGTTATATGCCCTGGAGTGGGATTGCTGGATCATATGGCAACTCTATTTTTAGTTTTTTAAGGAACCTTCATACTCTTTTCCAAAGTGGCTGCACCACAGCTAACTTTTTAACATTTAAATAGATGTAGAAATAAATGAAACAAAATCACTACCACAGGTGTAAATCCACTATCACTTTTGTAATTAGAATATTACTGTACATTAATTATTAAATAAAATATCATTTTAATTAGTTAACTAAATGTCATAAAATTATTTACATCCAATTCACCTGGAGGCCATTTCTATTCTCATGGAGTGACATCATTCTAAAACCTTCTTTGCTACCCAAGGCATGGTTCCTGGCCAGATCAATATTGTCTGGCAGGTGGGACCAGCCCCAGGACAGCCCAGGCCCACAGCCAGGCATGATTGGACCTGGCTTCACACACCAGTAGGCTGACACAAGTCCTAGGGCCATGCAGCCAGCCATGACAGGACCCAGCCCCACCCATCAGTGGCTGGCCTCTACACAAGACAGGGCTTGGCAGTCAACTAGGATGGGGACCAGCCCTGCTTACCAGCATGCTCACAGTAGTCGGCACTGCCACAAGAGAAGTGCTAATGCATCCCACATAGCGGGCACCTCTACATCATATACCTCTGATGACCACAAGAGAGTGTGCTGCTTTGCCTGATAGGACATCTTCTACATAATGCCACTTCTCTAAGGTCGAGAAATGTAACCAGCCTACTTAATACTTACACATAAACACAGAGAATTAGGCAAAATGATGTGACAAAGGAATATGTTCTGAGTGAAGGAACAAGATAAAACTCCAGAAGGAGAACTAAGCAGAGTGGAGAAAAGCAATCTACCTGATAAAGAGTTCAATGTAATGACAATAAAGATGTGCAACAAACTCGGGAGAAGGATGGATGAACAGCGTGAGAAATTTTAAAAAGAGTTAGAAAATATAAAGAGGAACCAAACAGAGCTGAAAATACAATAACTGAAGTAAAAAAAAAAAAACAAAAAACACTAGTAGGAATCAACAGTAGATTAGATGATATAGATGAATGAACAAATAAGAGAGCAGGGAAACAAGAGTGGTGGGAATCACTCTAGGTGAACAGAAAAAAGAAAAAAAAGAATTAAAAACAAAATAAAGACAGTTAAGAGACCTCTGGGATAACATCAAATGTACTAACATTTGCATTATAGGTGTCCCAGAAGGAGAAGGGAGAGAGAAAGGGGCAGAGAACTTACCTGAAGTGATAATAGCTGAAAACTTCCTTAACCTGGGAAAGAAAACAGACATCCAGGTCCAGGAAGACGTTTTGGTGCAGAGAGTCCCAAAAAAGTTCAACCCAAAGAGATTCACACCAAGACACATTGTAATTGAAATGGCAAAAATTAAAGAAAGAATCTTAAAAGCAGCAAAGGAAAAGCAACTAGTTAATATGAGGGAACTCCCGTAAGACTGTCAGTTGACTTTTCAGAAGAAACTTGGCAGGCCAGAAGTATGTAGCATGGTATATTAAAGTGATGAAAGGGAAAAACCTACAACCAAGAATACTCTACCCAACAAGGCTGTCCTTCAGATTTGAATGAGATCAACAGTCTTACATACAAGCAAAAGCTAAAAGAGTTCAGCACTGCTAACCTGTCTTTACAAGAGATATTAAAGGGACTTCTCTAAGTGAAAAAAAAGGCCGCAATTAGATATATATAAATGACAAAAGGAAAAATATCTCATTGGTAAGGCAAGTATACAGTAAATGTAGTAGATCAACACTTATAAAGCTAGTAGGAACATTAAAAGACAACAGGAGTAAAATAATCTATATCCACATTAGTAGCTAAAGAATTTGAAAAACAAAAAGATGTAAACTATTATGTCGAAAATGTTAAAAATTGGGGGGGGGTTGTAAAAATGCAGGGTTATTAGAATGCTTTCAAAATTGAGAGTTCATCAACTTAAAATAATCATGTATAAATATACATATAGATTGCTATAGATGAACCTCATGGTAACCACAAATCAAAAATCTGTAATAGATACACATGCAAAAAAGAGGAAGGAACTCAAACATAACACTAAAGATAGTCATCAAATAACAGGAGAACAGAAGAAGAAAGGAAGCAAAGAAAACTACAATAACAACTCCCAAACAATTAGCAAAATAACAGTAAAAACATTCTCTTCAATAATTACTTAAAGTGTAAATAAACTAAATGCTTCAATCAAAAGACAGAGTCGTGAAACTGATAAAAGAACAACACCCATCTATATGCTGCCTATAAGAGACTCACTTCAGATCTAGAGCCACACACAGACTGAAAGTGATGGGATGGAAAAACTTATTCCAAATGGAAATGGAAATGAAAAGAAAGGTGGAGTAGCAATACTTATATCAGACAAATAGACTTTAAAACAATGACTGTAACAAGAGACAAAGAAGGACATTATATAATGATCAAGGGATTGATCCAACAAGAATATATAACAATTCTAAATACATAAGCTCCCAACATAGGAGCACCTAAATACGTAAAGCAAATATTAACAGACATAACAGGAGAAGTTGACAGTGACACAATAATATTGGGGGAATTTAACATCCCACTTATATCAATAAACAGATTGTCCAGACAGATTAATAAGGAAAAACTGGCCTTAGATGAGAACAATTTCATCCATAATCAGCATAACATACATTCTTTTCAAGTGCACAAAGGACATTGTTTAGGACAGATGACATGCTAGGCCACAAAAGAAGTCTCAATAAATTTAAGAAGTTTGAAATCATATCAAGCATCTTTTCTGACCACCCTTTGAGACTAGACATTAATTATAAGGAAAAAAATTGCAAAAAACACAAATACATGGAGCCAAACAATGTGCTACTTAACAACCAGTAGTTTATTGTAGAAATCAAAGATAAAATAATAAAATACCTAGAGCCAAATGAAAATGAAAACACAATGATAAAAAAAAATCTATGGGAAGCAGCAAAAGCAATTCTAAGAGGGAAGTTTGTAGCAATATAAGCCTACCTTAGGAAATAAGAAAAATCTCAAGTAAACAACATAACCTTACACCTAAAGGAATTAGAAAAATAGAACAAAACCCAAAGTTAGCAGAAGGAAAGAAATAATAAAGATCATAGCACAAATAAATGAAATAGAGACTAACAAAATAATAGAAAAGATCAATAGAACTAAGAGCTGATTTTTTGAAAAGGTAAACAAAATTGAAAAACCTTTAGCCAGACTCATGAAGAAAAAAAGAGAGAGGGCCCAAATAAATAAAAAAAGAAATAAAAAAGAAGTTATAGCACCACCACAGAAATATAAGCAGTCATAAGAGTTTACTATGAACAATTATTTGCCCAAAAAAATGGTCAAATTCTTAAAAATGTACAACCTCCTAAGATTGAAACAGGAAGAAACAGAAAGTATGAACAGACCAATTACCAGTACTAAAATTGAATCAGTAATTTAAAAACTCTCATCAAACAAAAGTCCAAGACCAGATGGCTTCACAGGTGAAGTCTACCAAACATTAAAGGAGAATTAACACCTCTTTTTTCTTAAATTAGTCCAAAGAATTGAAGAGGAAGTAAAACTTTTGAACTCGTTTTATGGGGCCAGCATCACCCTGGTACCAAAACCAGACAAATACATCACAAAAAAGGAAAATTACAGGCCAATACCCCTGATGAAATAGATGAAAAATTCCTCAACAAAATATTAGCAAACTTAATTCAACAATACATTAAAAGGATCACACACCACAATCAATTGATATTTATCTCTGGCATGCAAGGATGATCTAATATCCACAAATCAATCAGTGTGATGTACCACATTAACAAACTGAAGACTAAAAATCATAGGATCATCTCAATAGATGCAGAAAAAGCTTTTGACAATATCCAACATCCATTTATGATAATAAAAAAAACTCTCTACACAGTGTGTATAGAGGGAACATAACTCAACATAATAAAGGCCACATATGACAAATCTATAGCCAATATCATACTCAGTGGTGAAAACCTGAAAGAATTTTCTCTAAGATCCGGAACAAGACATGGATATTTTACTCAACATAGTATTGGAAATCCTAGACACAACAATCAGGCAAGAAAAAGGAATAAATGGAATCCCATTTGGTAAGGAAGAAGTAAAACTGTCACTACTTGAAGATGACATGATAACCAAGAAAATCCTAAAGATGCTGCCAAAAAACCCAAATAAACCAAAAAACAATAACACTGGAGCTCATCAATGAATTTGGTAAAGTTGCAGAATATAAAATTAGTATACATAAATCTTCTGCATTTCTATACACTAACAATGAACTATCAGAAGTAGAAATTAAGAAAACCACGCCATATACAGTTACATCAAAAAGAATTAAAGACCTAGGAATAAATCTAATTAGGAGGTAAAAGACCTGTACTCTGAAAACTAATACACTGATGAAAGAAATTGAAGATGGCACAAATGGAAAGATATACCATGCTCATGGATTAGAAGAATTTATATTGTTAAAATGACCATACTATCCAAGGCAACCTACATATTCAATGCAATCTCTATCAAAATATCAATGAAATTTTTCACAGAACTAGAACAAATAATTCAAAAAATTTTATGGAAACACAAAAGACCCTGAATAGCTAAAACAATCTTGTGAAAGAAGAACACAGCTGAAGGTATCATGCTCCCTGATTTCAAACTATACTACAAAGCTACAGTAATCAAAACAGTATGGTACTATCACAAAAACAGATACATAAATTAGTGGAACAGAATAGGAGCCCAGAAATGAACCCATACTTATATAGTCAATAAATTTACAACAAAGAGGGCAAGAATATACAGTGGGGAAAAGAGAGCCTCTTCAATAAATGGTGTTGGGAAACCTGGACAGCTACATGCAAAAGCATCCAAATGGACTACTTTTCCACACCAGTTACAAAAATAAACTCAAAAGGGATTAAAGACTTAAATGTAAGACCTGAAACCATAAAACTCGTGGAGGAAAACATAGACAGTATACTCTTTGACATTGATCTTAGAACTATTGTTTTTGGATATGTCTCCTCAGGCAAGGGAAACAAAAGCAAAAATAACCACACATGGGACTACATCAAACTAAAAACTTTCACACAGTGAAGGAAGCTATCAACAAAACAAAAAGACTGCCTACTGAGTGGAAGAAGACATTTATGAATGGTGTATCTGATAAGGGGTTAATATCCAAAATATACAAGTACATGTACAACTCGACATCAAGAAAACAACCTGATTAAAAAATTGGGCAGATGGCCAACAGGCATATGAAAAGATGTTCAACATTGCTAGTTATCAGGGAAATGAGAATCAAAACCATAATGAGATATCACCTCACATCTGTTGGTATGAATGGCTGTTATTCAATAGACAACACATATCAAGTGTTGGTGAGGATGTGGAGAAAAGGAAATCCTCGTGCACTGTTGGTGGTAATGTAAATTGATGCAGCCACTATGGAAAACAGTATGGAGGTTTCTTAAAAAATTAAAAATAGAACTACCATATAATCCAACAATTCCACTTCTGGAGTTTTCCAGAGAAAACAAAAACACAAATTTGCAAAGGTATTTTCACCCGTATGTTCATTGGAACATTATTTACAATGACCAAGATACAGTAGCAACCTAAGTGCCCTTCCATAGCTGAATGGACAAAGACGATGTGGTATATATGGATACAATGGATATGTATGGATACTTAACTGTAAAAAAAAATAATAATGAAATCTTGCCATTTGTGACAACACAGATGGACCTAGAGGGCATTATGCTAAGTGAAATGTCAGAGAAAGACAAATAGTGTATAATTTCACTTACATGTCGAATCTTTAAAAAAGGAGCAAATAAAACAAAACAGAAACAGAGTCATAGATACAACAAATATGTGGTTACCAGAGGGGAGAGGGATCCTGGGATGAGAGAAATAAGTGTGGGAGATTAAGAGGTACAATCTTCCAGTTACAAAATAAATGAGACACAATTATTAAAGGTACAACATGGGGAATATATTCAATAATAATGTAATATCTTTGTGCAGCAACAGATGGTAACTAGATCTTATCATGGTGATTATTTTGTAATGTGTAGAAATATCAAATCACTATGTTAGTCACCAGGAACTAACATAGTGTCATAGGTCAATTATACTTTTAAAAAAGCAGACAACGAAACAAACAGACTCGTAGAGAGATTAGATTTGTGGTTACCAGAGGCTGGACATGAGGGGACAGGGATTTGGATGAAGGCGGTCAAATGTACAAACTGCCAGTAATAAGGTAAATAAATACTAGGGTTGTAATGTACAAGATGATAAATATAATCAACACCACTATATGTTATATATAAAAATTAAGAGGTTAAATCCTAAGAGTTCTCATCACAAGGAAAAAAATTTTTTTTCTTTTTCTTATATTTTTTATCAATATATATATGAGATGATGGATGTTAACTTATTGTGGTAATTATTTCATGATGTATCCAAGTCAAATCATTGTGCTGTACACCTTAAACTTATACAGTGATGTATGTTCACTATATCTCAGTAAAACTGGAAGAAAAAGAAATCATCCAGCAGCTTGTTAGAAATGTAGAACCTCAGCGCCAGCCTAGACCTTCTGAATGAGGATACTAACAAGATCCTTAGGTCATTCATGAGTGCTGTTCCAATAAGGCTTCTTTCCTGACCCTAGAAACTTCCCTTCCCCTTCCAAATTTCACCCCCACTTCTGCCTCCCTAATCCTTGCATATATATATATGTACACATATGTATGTATATATATATACACCCTCTTTAGTCTTTTGCACTGTATGAGATATTTTATTTATATTTAAATACAGGATGATGTAAATCCTAACCTGCGTCACTTACCTACACCATCATGACTATTGATCTTATCTTCTACAATTCCACCTCCTACAAATACCACAAGTGATGTGCACATTACATTTGGGAAAACAAAGCTGAAGTGCCTTGTTTCTGTGTTCTTGTTCACCAAGTCTGTAGTCATTTATAGGTCTTTGGGGTTGTTTACAAATAGTGAAGGCCAGAAGTATTATATGTATAAATGTCAAGAAACATTTATTATATTCTCTTTAGCAGGGCTTTTCCTGTGCCAGAAAAGAGCGTCTCAGGCTTTTTTTTTAGTTGATGAACTCTTCTTAAGCTTACTCCTTTATCATAGTTCTTTGTTTACCAGGTAACCTCAACTGGTGAGTTGGCAGGAAATAATACACCAGTCATGCTACCTACATGGCAGAATATATACATTCTTATAAATTAATAAAATTGACATCCAGGTTTTTATAGTAATCTCTGGGAACCTAGTTGATATCTACGTAGAGACTTAGATATACTCTAGGTTTGTTGTCAAATCACATTTTTGAGCCTATGAGGCTTCAAGTCTCACTGTGGACCATGGTAAATGAACCAGGAAAATTCCATCTGGTGGAACCTGTTCTAAAGAAATTGGCAGCCTACCTCTTCTTGTGCTATCCTGACCACAAATGTGCTTTTCTTACAGATAGGAACACCAAATCTAGCTGATTCTGAGATATGCCTCCTGAAAATAATAAATAATTTATCAGCTCTGAGTCTCACATAGAAGTATTAACCTTCTTAAATCTTCAGTGCCTCCACAACCCTAAAGTCTTTTGAGGTTTCAGCTCACCAAGGGAGAGTCAGACCACCTAAAATACTCATCCCAGTCATCCCAATTTCGGCCACTTAAAGCAATAGGTCTTCATTGATTCCTGCCTCCTAAGCAAGCTTCCTCTATTAGGGTGATGAATTCTGGGGACTGGCAGATCTGAGAAATCCATCTGGGCTGCACCTGTGATAAACAGACACTAAGGAATGTAAATTAGGGTAGAAAAAAGCTTTGAAGTCAAGAATCAGAGGATCAGAGAACCTGAGAACCAGGAAGGACTCTAGAAATCAGCCAACCTAACCCCTTGGGGAACTGAGGCCCAGAGAAATGAAAATATTGGCTAAGGCCATCGAGAGGGTAATTAAGTAGCAGAGGTGGAATTACAATCAAGCCTGGTGACAGCAGTGTATTCTTCATCACATAAGTGCTTTGGACTGATTGCTGTTAAAGAAGGCAGGAGTGATAAAGAAACAAAGCAAGAAGGAGAAAAAGAGGATAAGGTTTCTGAACTTGATTTTCCCTGAGAAAACCTTCAGAGATTGCTCTCGCTTTGATATAGATAATGTATTCCTCCAGCGGTATTCTAGCTTCTCTTTTCCTGCCTATGGTTCGGCTGAAGGCTCTGGGACTTTTCTACCATAACCGTGGAACTATTTCCAAGTCGCTATTCTGCATTCCTTTTCCATTTATCAAATAGTTCCACTGTGTATTGTCTGCCTTGAGACTTACTGAACTTTTTTATCAGCATTCAACCTTGCTTGCCACCTACTTTTTACCATATCTGACTGCACTATTCCATTGTTTCTTCTGGCCTGTGGACAGTCATCTAGTCTCTGCGTTTCCCATCCCATAGAGTCCCCGTCCCTGGTAGAGTGTGACTAGGGATTTGGAAGAGAGGAGGGCACATAAATGAGAAACAGTCCCCCTAGGTTCCACATCAAAATTGGAATTTTCTATAGGATTTATGTGTTATGTAGGAATAAAGAGCTCATTCTTTTTGCTCATTGTTTCTAACATGACCTAAAATCAGAATGCTTTTGCAAGGCTTAGATACATAAATTGTTAAAAACCAAAGCCCAGTTTCCACTGGGCACAGACTGTCTTACATTCATTTCCATTTAAGGGATTAAAAAGGCATAAAAGAAAAATGAAATCCTTTAAAGGAATTTGAATCTTCCTCTACCTAGCAGATTTAATGCTCTGAGTTCTGTTTCTAAATGTTACAGTCTTCAGTGTAATTCAGGAAATCTTGGACCTATTACATTTAGCTTTTCCAACCTCAAATGACTCCCATTAGGGCTTTGTGGGCCAAATGAAGTAGATGAAGCCAACCCTCAGAATGAGTTCTGTTCTATAAAACTCTTAATTTATACTTCATCAGCCAGAAATAGATGATTTAACTTTTACCAAAATGACAGCTCTTTGGTGGTTTTGAGGAGAAAGATGCAATCACTGTGTTATCTTCTATAAGACCCATCAAAATCACAGTGGTTAGTGTTGCCCAACAAATGAATGGGAGAGCCACATGGGGCATATTGGATATGGGGTCATATTGGATATGGGGTCATATTGGATATGGGGTCATTCTGGGCATGAGCCCGCAGGAGAGATCAAATGGCACTGGAAAGAATTTAAAGAATGGCCAGGCAAAATAAATATAGAGAAGAAAAAGCAAGAAAAAGAGGGAAGACTGAAAATCAAATAAAATTAAAACAAATCAATATTTTTGCCCAGAAAGGTAAAGCTAGATGTGCTTGAGGTCTAAAACATGAGTGTAGAGAGCACAAATCCTCATCTGATGAAACATCTTATGTGTCTGCTCAGTGTAAGGCTCTATGTTGAATGCTATGGGGGAAACAGATGAGTAAGACAAGGTTCATGCCGTGGAGTTGTATGCATGTTAGTGTTTTTAAGTTTAGAAATGTAACAAATATTGGTGGTACAAGCAGAACATGGCACATGTATAAGAGGGTATGGATAAAACATTGGAGTATTTCAGCAGAAGAACAGTGCCAACTGAAAGTGTCAGGGAAGGAATAATGGATAAAGTTGTATCTCAGTGGATGAGTACAATCAGACATACATATATTGGAGAAAGGGGCATATGATATAGAAGAACTGCAGGAAACAAATATACATCAGTGTATTAGTTAAGGTAAAGTTTGCTGGTATAGCAGATAAATCCCAAAATCTCAGTGGCTTAACAGAATAGAAGCCTAATTCTTGCTTTCATAAAGTCCAGAAGGGACATTCCTATTCATTAGGTGACTATCTGCAAAGTAGTGATTGAAGGACCAGGTTCTTTCCATCTTTTGGTGCCACCAACTTTAATACCTCCAAGATCACTATGTTCACCTTCATTAAGCTGGTAAAAGGAGAAAGAGAATTGAAGGAAATGCTTGGGAGATTTATGTGGGCCAGGTCTGGAAGAGGAACATCACTTCCACTTATATATTCTGTTCACTGGAACTTAGTCATATGGCCGCACTTGACTACAAGGGATGCTGGAAAATGTAGCCTAGTGAGAATAAAGAAGAGAAAATGGGTTTGATGAATGAATAACTAGTCTATCTTTTCCACAGGCAGTGAAGTCTAAATGGAGAAGTAATTCAGTTTGGTTGAAGTAGAGGATGGGATATAAGAAATCAATTGATGTAAAACTAAAGAAATGGATGGAAAACATTTTTATTTTTGATTCAATGATTCTTTTATTCATTCATTCAGCAAAATTTATTTAGCACCCGCTGTATGCCAGATACCATATTAGATGTTGAGGATTTAATAAGGAATGTGTCTAGTGGAGAAGACAGTTATGAGAGTAAATATTATAAGCACTGTAATAGAAGTATATGCAAAATGCCATAAAAACACAAAGGAGAGGCAGTAACATGGCTGGAGGAATCTGGGACTGGACCTGAATCAGAATGAGTCTTTTTATGTGAGGAGGGTGGGCACTGGGGATGTGAAGGGACTATTCCAGGTAGAGGAAACATCATAGGCAAAGGCATAGGTATATGGAAGGACATGGTGCAGTCACAAAGTCATAGGGAATATGAATCATCTCACAGGATTCTAGTTATTAGAAACTGGGTCAACCTTGTAAGTCTGAGAAATATAAATTAAGGAGAAAAAAAGGAAAAAATAAAATGCTGCATTTCACAGTGGATAATAAATTTACAAAACTTTTTTTCCTTAAGAGGTTGTACAGGTTGGTGATATACAGACTTACCAGTGGGTTAAAGAGATAAATTCAAAGTTGACATATTCACAGTATAGGAAGGTTTTAGGGGTACATCTCTGATCCCTTGCAATTAATGGTTTGCTCAGAATATATTATTTGGAGTTGCTGTCAAAGACATGGTCTCTGAAGTCAGATAGACTTGGGTTTGAATCCTAGATGCAGCCCTTGGTAGCCCTGGGCAATTTTTCTGAATCTTAGTTTTCCTTGTCTGTAAAACTGGGACATTGATATTATATACTTCAATGTAACAGTTAGACTTGGTTGCCCATAATTCAGTGGCTTAAAAATGATTTATTATCTCATGGTTCTGAGAGTTGACAGTTTGGGTTGGGCTCAACTAAACAGTTTTTCTGCTCGCCTCACCTGAACTCATGCATGTGGCTGTATTCAGCTGGGGGACTGGCTGAAGGCTAGTTGGTCTACTATGGCCACATGTCTAGTGATTTGTTCTGGCTGCCAGTTGGTGCTGGTTGTTGATCAAGCTTATGGGGATGAATGTACACATGTGCCTTGCAGACTAATTTGGGCTTATTCATATAATGGCAATCTTAAGATCCCCGGGAGCATCAAGATAGGGCAAGCTACAATGCTTAGAATTTTTATAAGACTCTATTTTTGTTATGGTACTATCCCACTGACAAATACAAGTCACATTGTCCCATTGGCCAAGCCCAGGTAAGAGTTGACTCTCCCAGGCCATGGTTACAGGAGGATAAAAACAAATTGGGACTGCAACAATCTACCACATCCAATCATGGTGTTGCTGTATAGATTAAATAATATTATGTTTATCAAATTTATGGATGTTGTAAACATTCAATAAATGGGAATGATGAAGATGATGATCATTATGCGTGGATTGCTGCCAATGTGGCATATCTAATTGCCATTTATAGTTGAGGAAAATGTCTAATGGGGGATAGGAGACCTGGATTCTAGTCTAGCTTTGCTGTTATATGATCTGAAGTAGAAAATTGGGACAAGAGGGTCTATGAGTGGTTAACCTCAACAAGGGACAAATGTATAACATTTCTTTGTTAATTGCTACTTCACTATAATTCTTCCACCACCGCTCCTACCTTCATATCACATCCCACCCTGCTATACTGTCACTCAATACCCATACCTTGCCCATCTCACCACACCCACCCTTTTCTGCCTACCACCTCCACCACTGCACGTATAACTTATATAGAACCTCTCACTCCATGTCAGATTTCCTTGGTACTTTTTCTTTCTGAATCTGTAACTGTATTTATTAGAATGCTTATAGTTTCTTATAACTAAATTACCAACTGAAACGGCGTAAACACTGGGAACTATTACCTCATATAACAGCTCTGGAGGAAGCAGTTGCTGATTGATTGCTGATTGATTGATTCAAAGGCCAAATAAACGATGTCAATGCTCAGAGATCGCTTCTCTGAGATCCTCTTTGGTTTTCTCTCACTATTATCGCAAGATGGCAGCTATAACTTCCAAGCATTCTGCTCTCACAAGAAAATATCTAAAGGAAAGAAAGAAGGGGCATTTCCCACTCCCCACTTCTGGACCTCACTCCCCTTTGTTTATTTGTCAAAGAGGGAAACTTCTCTCAGAACCTCCTCCCTTGTTTCTCATTGACTATGGGACCACAGCTCCAAACCAATCAGAGGCAAAGGGGAATAAGATTATCATTATCATGGTTAGATCAGATTCATCATGGTTTATCTCCCAGAATGAGAAAGGGACCCATATTTCCTGGATATATTGTTGCAGAATGCATTGTTTAAAGAAAATTGTTTTTTAAAGGTTTAATCATGACTCTCATAAAGATATGAAATGAACAGGTGTCAAAGATTTTATCTAACTCATTAATTAAGGAGAGAACTAGAAGTTACAAACAGTTACCAAAGAGAATCCAAAGACCAAAGCAAATATGTAAGATCATCATGCTTTCTGAAATGAATTTATTTAATCAGTGCAAAACTAGCTTCCTCCACTGTAGGGGAGGAAAGTCAACTGAACCTCCAAGGAACAGAATTTATTTGCATATCTAGAGACAAGAAATCCTCGTTTTACCACCAGTTTTCTACAAGTTAACTTCTTTCTCTGCAGGATTGTAAAATAGCTTGAAGACAATGAAAAGCACAAATAACATAAAATCAGATGTCTTGAGAGAGTGAGTTCCCATCAATACCCACTTTTCAACTAAAGACATTTTCTAGTCTTTTGGTCCAAAAAACCTTTCAGTTTTTTCTTTCTTTTTTTTTAATAGATCTTTATTGGAGTATAACTGCTTCATAATACCATCTTAGTTTCTGTTATACAACAAAGTGAATCAGCCGTATGCATACACATGTCCCCATATCCCCTCCCTCTTGAGCCTCCCTCCCAGCCTCCCTATCCCACCCCTCTAGGTCATTGCAAAGCACCGAGCCTATCTCCCTGTGCTATGCTGTTCCTTCCCACCAGCCAACTATTTACATTCGGTAGTGTATATATGTCGATGTTACTCTCACTTCGCCCCAGCTTCGCTCTCCCACCCTATGTCATCAAGTCCATTCTCTATGTCTACCTCTTTATTCCTGCCCTGCAACTAGGTTCATCAGTACCATTTTTTTTTTTTTAGATTCCATATATATGCGTTAGCATACAGTATTTGTTTTTCTCTTTCTTACTTCACTCTGTATGACAGACTCTAGGTCCATCCACCTCACTACAAATAACTCAATTTCATTTCTTTTTATGGCTGAGTAATATTCCATTGTATATATGTGCCACATCTTCTTTATCCATTCATCTGTCAATGGACATTTAGTTTGGTTCCATGTCCTGGCTCTTGTAAATAGTGCTGCAGTGAACATTGTGGTGCATGTCTCTTTTTGAATTATGGTTTTCTCAGGGTATATGCCCAGTAGTGGGATTGCTGGGTCATATGGTAGTTCTATTTTTAGTTTTTTAAGGAACCTCCATACTGTTTTCCATAGTGGTTGTATCAATTTACATTCCCACCAACAGTGTAGGAGAGTTCCCTTTTCACCACACCCTCTCCAGCATTTATGGTTTCTAGCTTTTTTGATAATGGCCATTCTGACTGGTGTGAGGTGATACCTCATTGTAGTTTTGATTTGCATTTCTCTAATAATTAGTGATGTTGAGCATCTTTTCATGTGCCTCTTGACCATCGGTATGTTTTCCTTGGTGTCTTAATGTCTAGTTAGGTCTTCAGCCCATTTTTTAACTGGATTGTTTGTTTTTTTGATATTGAGCTCCATGAGCTGTTTGTATATTTTGGAGATTAATCCTTTGTCTGTTGTTTCAGTTGCAAATATTTTCTCCCATTTTCAGGGTTGTAGTTTTGTCTTGTTTATGGTTTCCTTTACTGTGCAAAAGCTTTTAAGTTTAATTAAGTCCCATTTGTTTATTTTTGTTTTTATTTCTGTTACTCTAGGAGGTGGGTCAAAAAAGATCTTGCTGTGGTTTATGTCAAAGAGTGTTTTTCCTATGTTGTCCTCTAAAAGTTTTATAGTGTCTGGTCTTACATTTAAGTCTTTAATCCATTTGGAGTTTATTTTTGTGTATGGTGTTAAGTAGTGTTCTAATTTCATTCTTTTACATGTATCTGCCCAGTTTTCCAAGCACCAGTTATTGAAGAGGCTGTCTTTTCTCCATTGTATGTTCTTGCCTCCTTTGTCGTAAATTAGATGCCCATATGTGTATGGGTTTATCTCTGGGCATTCTATCCTGTACCATTGATCTATATTTCTGTTTTTGTGCCAGTACCATACTGTCTTGCTTACTGTAACTTTGTGGTACAGTTTGAAGTCGGGGAGCCTGAGTCCTCCAGCTCCGTTTTTCTTTCTCAAGATTACTTTGGCTATTCGGGGTTTTTTGTGTCTCCATACGAATTGTAAGATTTTTTTGTTCTAATTCTGTGAAGAATGCCATTGGTAGTTTGATAGGGATTGCACTGAATCTGTAGATTGCTTTTGGGTAGTATAGTCATTTTCTCAATATTAATTCTTCCAATCCAAGAACATGGTATATTTCTCCATCTGTTTATGTCATCTTTGATTTCTTTCATCAGTGTTTTATAGTTTTCTGAGTACAAGTCTTTCGCCTCCTTAGGCAGGAGTGTTCCTAGGTATTTTATTCTTTTTGTTGCAGTGGTAAATGGGAGTGTTTCCTTAATTTCTCTTTCTGATTTTTCATTGTTGGTGTATAGGAATGCCAGAGATTTCTGTGCATTAATTCTGTATCCTGCAACCTTACCAAATTCATTGATTAGTTCCAGTAGTTTTCTGGTGGCATCTTTAGGATTTTCTGTGTATAGTATTATGTCATTGGCAAACAGTGACAGGTTTACTTCTTCTTTTCCAATTTGTATTCCTTTTATTTCTTTTTCTTCTCCGATTGCTGTGGCTAGGACTTCCAAAATTATGTTGAATAATAGTGGTGAGAGTGGACATCCTTGTCTTGTTCCTGATCTTAGTGGAAATGCTTTCAGTTGTTCACCATTGAGTATGATACTTGCTGTGGGTTTGTCATATGTGGCCTTTATTTTGTTGAGGTAGGTTCCGTCTATGCCCATTTTCTGGAGAGTTTTTATCATAAATGGGTGTTGAATTTTGTCAAAAGCTTTTTCTGCATCTATTGAGATGAATATATGGTTTTTATTCCTTAATTTGTTAATGTGATGTATCACATTGATTGATTTGTGTATATTGAAGAATCCTTGCATCCCTGGGATAAACCCCACTTGATCATGGTGTATGTTCCTTTTAATGTGCTGTTGGGTTCTGTTTGCTAGTATTTTGTTGAGAATTTTTGCATCTATGCTCATCAGTGATATTGGTCTATAATTTTCTTTTTTTGTGATATCTTTTTCTGGTTTTGGTACCAGGGTGATGGTGGCTTTATAGAATGAATTTGGAAGTGTTTCTCCCTCTGCAATTTTTTGGAAGAGTTTGCGAAGGATAGGTGTTAGCTCTCCTCTAAATGTTTGATAGAATTAGCCTGTGAAGCCCTCTGGTCCGGGACATTTGTTTGTTGGAAGATTTTTAATTACAGTTTCAATTTCATTACTTGTGATAGGTCTGTTTTTTTTTTGTCTAATTCTTCCTGGTTCAGTCTTGGAAAATTGTACCTTTCCAAGTATTTGTCCATTTCTTCCAGGTTGTCCATTTTATTGGCATATAGTTGTTTGTAGTAATCACTTATAATCCTTTGTATTTCTGCAGTGTCAGTTGTGATTTCTCCTTTTTTATTTCTAACTTTATTGATTTGCATCCTCTCCCTTTTTTCCTTGATGAGTCTGGCTAAGGGTTTATCAACTTTGTTTATCTTCTCAAAGAGGCAGCTTTAATTTTATTGATCTTTGCTATTGTTTTCTTCATTTCTATTTCATTTATTTCTGCTCTGATCTTTATGATTTCTTTCCTTCTACTGACTTTGGGTTGTCTTTGTTCTTCTTTCTCTAGTTGTTTTAAGTGTAGGGTTAGATTGTTTGTTTGAGATTTTTCTTGTTTCTTGAGGTGAAACTGAATAGCTTTAAACATCCCTCTTAGAACTGCTTTTGCTGTGTCCCATAGGTTTTGGGTTGTTGTGTTTTCGTTGTCATTTGTTTATGTATTTTTTTATTTCTTCTTTGATTTCTTCAGTATCTCTTGGTTATTTAGTAGTGCACTGTTTAGCCTCCATGTATTTGTGTTTTTTACAGTTTTTTTCCTTTAATTGATTTCCAGTCTCATAGGGTTATGGTCAGAAAAGATGCTTGATACAATTTCAATTTTCTTAAACTTTCTGAGGCTTGATTTGTGACCCAAGATGTGATCTATCCTGGAGAATGTTCGGTGTGCACTTGAGAAGAAAGTGTATTCTACCACTTCTGGGTGGAATGTTCTATAAATATCAGTTAGATCTATCTGGTCTATTGTGTCATTTAAAGCTTGTGTTTCCTTATTAATTTTCTGTTTGGATGATCTGTCCATTGGTGTAAGTGGGGTGTTAAAGTCCCCTACTATTATTGTGTTACTGTCAATTTCTCCTTTCATGCATGTTAGCATTTGCCTTATGTATTGATGTGCTCCTATGTTGGGTGCATAAACATTATAATTGTTATATCTTCTTCTTGGATTGATCCTGCCTCTCTTGAACTCCCCAGCCTCCCTCCTATGCCCCCAAGGACCCACACAGCCTGGAGGGGGCTTGGAGGGTAGGGTATTGGCCTGGGAGCTCAGCTGGCTTCCCAGGCCCAAGTGTGTGGGGCAGTCGCCCTCTGCTCCTCTCCTGCTCTTCCCAGAGAGTCCCTCCCACCTGCCTCTCCTGATCTCCCCGGCTTCAAGGGCACCAATCTTGTCTGGCCTCCACTTCTCCTCCCCCATCAGTCCCCCTATGTCCTACTGGTTCACTCTGGGGTTCCTCGCATCTCCTTGGGCATCAGAGTCCTGCACCAGTGGTCAGCAGCCACCCTAGTTGTGGGGAGATGCTAACTTCACATCTTCCCACACCATCATCTTGACTCTGCCCCAGTTTTTTCTTACAATATGCACCAAATCATATTTTCTTAGCAAGGAATAAAAGGGAAATGACTGTTGGATAGACAACCAACAGTGTCTGCCACAATCTCATTGCTGAGAATTAGGAGAGAAGTAAACATCATAATTTGCAATGAGACTTCGCACTGCTTTACAGGGATCACTTTGGAGGTGAATGGTGAACCAGGAGATACCGGTTGAGGCCAAGAAATCCTGACCATTTGCCCTGAGTCTAAGCCTGAGCTTGTAGTGGGGATGGGACAGCAACTTGGCATCTTCACTCCTGAAGAGTCACTAAAATTGCATGTTAAGAACTGTAGCCAGAGGCACTTCTGTCATGAAGGATGAGACTATGAATGATTCCCTTTTGGAAGCTGCAGATTTTAATTTTTCTAATGTACATGACCATTTTCTGCTCCCATTCTAACCCCTTCCTTTGTTCTTTCTGCATTTACTGTAAATTGAATTCCAAGGGAATTATACCAGCAATCACATACGATTCATTTCAGTCTGTTGACAGGCAATTTTTCTGTAGTACCCTGCTGGGGATTTGATAGTGAGAGGGGGTGGTGTGAAAATGTGATATCTGGTATTCTTACAGCTTTTGTCCTCAATCTGGTGTTTATGGGCTGTTTTTTTTCCTCTGTCTTATACAATTTGGGATACTATATTTTTGTACCTTAATTAGTTTCAAAATTAATAAACCAAATGTTTTATATATTTTTTAAAGTTCCAAACCACATAGTATGCTTGCCAGTACTGTTAGTGGCTCGGTAAACCTGTCTTAGAAAAGAAATCTAGTCAGGATTTTGCTAAATGCTACATTTCACACACATATATTTTGCACTTATAGTTCTGATTTTGTCTCTGAGTAATTGCTCCTTGAGAAAGAATTGCTCACATTTTAGAGAAATAACGGTTTTTCACATGGTTACATTGTAACTACATACATGCTCATTGATCATTTCCAAGGCAAAGTCCAATTCTACCTATGAAAACACTGCTTTCTGTAGGCTGATGGCTCTCAAATTTTAATGCCCATCATAATCATATAGAGGGCTTGTGAAAACACAGATGGCTGGACCCCACACCAGAGTTTCTGATTCAGTAGGTCTGAATGGACCCAAGAATTGGCATTTCTAACAAGTTCCCAGGTGATGCCAGTGCTACTGGAGGGGGGACAGTCATTTGAGAACTTGTGTTCTAGGCCATGTACCTTCAGGTCAGAAAAGATTCTCAGTCCAGAAAGCAGCCACAGATCTATACATGAGAGAAAAGGGAAGTCATTTTGTTATTACTAGGGAGTATTTTCTTGCCCTTCAAAGGAGGCTATTTGACCTTCCATCATCTTCATCCAGTGAAAATATTGATATGAGTAATCCAAAATGGGAGGCCATTAAAAAAATCATTGTATTGGAATCACTCTAGGACTTCCAGCTAACCGCTGATGCAGGACAGAGGGAGGAGGAAGAGTGAGAACTGAAGACCAGCAGCACGTAAACCTGAGTACTATTCTTAGTGAGCCCCGGCTGTACCACTTAGGCTCACCAGTGACTGTCTCTGTAAATTTCATTGGTAGACAAAGTTTGTGGACTGTTGGTTGCTAGGGTCCCTTCCAGTCCTCTTCTTTCATGAATCCAATCCTAATCAGATGTCCAAAGAGTGCTCCGGCCTCATCTGCTGGCATGGACATCTTGAGCCAAGAAATCTAGCAGGAGAGGGGGCAGTACCTGCCTCCGAGCCCACAGCTACAGTTTTGCCAACCCTGATGGCAGAGAGTAAAGAGGAGAGCCAAGTGGAATTTCCAGGAATTCAAGACTGTGTGACCCAGGTAAAATTGATCTGATTAGCAGCGTGTAAACCTTCCCCTTTGATAGAGCTGTCAGGGGATTACTGATGACTTCAAGCTGCCTGACACTGTTTTATACCCTCTCACAACTGTGTCTTCAGGACTTTTTCAGCACTAAAGTTCCTCAATTAAAGGAAAGGCGCCATCTCCACCTTTTCACTGGAAACTCTGGGGGCCTTCCCGGGAAGTGTTTTGGGTAACTAGCAAGCCCACCTCTGCTTAACTGCAGGCATGTTTAAAGTTGCAAAGGAAAAGCAGATTGCTTTTGATTTCACCTCAGAGTCTTGGAGTCCCATCCAAACCTTATGGCAAGTAGACAGGGGGGCAGAGACCATTTAAAAGGAAAACTATTGCTGCGTCTTGTGGTTAGTCGCATATGTGTGTATATGTGTCTCCTTTGCAAGACTCTGTGATTTTAGGTAAAGGGCTGTGCTTTCCCTGTCTTTGCCTCATTAATGAGTTTGTCTGTTGAGAGTACTTAGAACGGAAGTGCTTCATAAGGTTTGCTGAGTGGATAAATACATGGAATGTTGCTTTGTGCATGGAGTTATTTTGTTGGTCTGCATGTTTTTCTCAGAAAATTCTCCAAAATCAAGAAAGTTATTAATGAATGGATAAATAAATGATTTTTATACAAAACAGAAAGTTATGTTGAATGCTCAAAAACTACATTGCCTCAATAACGAGCCATTGAGTGGATGGATGAATAAATTTTTCTATAGACGTTTCAGTGAAAGTGGGATGGTTTTGTGGCTTGCAGAACTAATATCTGAATTTCTAAGTCTTGATAAACTTTCATTGGGTCCCAGAAGTAACTATGCAGTAAAAAGTAAGTAAGTAAATGGCTTCTACCTGATCTTGAGTCTATGAGTCATACAAATGTTTATCCCTCTTTATTGTTTAATAATAATAATGATGATAATGATAGTAACCTCAATTAGGTTACCCTAACTGATAGTAACCTCAATTAGCTAACCTCAGTTAGGCACTAAGATCCAGACCCTGTGCAAATCTTTGTTGTTGTTGTTGTTTAATACTCATAGCAATCTGAAAAGTAGTTGCTATAATTATCCTCAGAAGGATTATATAACTTACTCAAGGGCATCTAGCTGGTGATGGGTAGAGGAAGGATTATTGCCAAGGAAATGTGACTGCAGTGCTGTGCTTCTCATCCCTGCACTGTGTCAGAAGCATGGATGATAAATGAACCTTTGGAGAAATAGCCTGTGGTAGGTTGAATAATGGCCCCCAAACATTTCTACATCCTACTGCTTGAAACTTGTGAATAAATTACCTTACATGGAAAAAGGGACTTTATAGCTGTAATCAAAGTAAGGACCTTGAGATGAGGAAATTATCCTGGATTATCCAGATGGGCTTATTGTAATCACAAAAGTCCTTATAAGAGGGCAGACAGGAGGGTCAGAGTAAGACAACACAATGTTATGACAGAAGCAGGGGTTCAAAGCGATATGGGGCCATGAGGCCAGGAATGGAGGCAGCCTCTCGAAGCTGGAAATGGCAAGGAGACTCCTGGAAAGTCACTAGAAGAAATATAGTTCTGCTGATACATTTTGCACTTCTTACCTCCAGAACTGTGAGAGAATAAATTTGTGTTGTTTTAAGCCACTAAGTAGTAACTATTACAAATCTTTATTTTTGGTAATTTGTTAGAGCCGCCGTAGGAAACTGATACGCAGCTGATGTAATCTGATGATGGTCACACCCTGCCCTTGGTAGGAAGGTGCTAACACAAGGCTACAAAATCTGCTGTAACGGCTTCATAGATCTTACTCTACAGAGAAATACCCTGTTGGTTTTGAGGCTCACCAGATTTGCCTGCTGCTTTATTTATCCGTACATAAATACATGCCATTTCAGAAAGTGGATGCCATTCCCCAGCACATTCACAGCAATCAAAACAGCAAAACAGACTGAAAATTGCCATAATAGTGCTTTATTCCTGTCCTCATTTTGATTTATAAAATGACATGCTCACAAGATTTGTAAAAATCTCTGCTTCTCGTTGCTTCCTCCCTGCCTTCTAGATCTGTCTTTACCCTCTCTGCTAAGAAATTAAGCTCCTTAGCAGGTTTCCCTTCACTGACATATATTGTGAGCTTTGTTTTTCTTACTTTTTAAGTGAGCATATTTTTTCCCCTTTAATTATTTTTATGACATGTGTTGGGTTAGCAACAAAAGGGAACTTTGAAATGACAAACATAAACATGAGAAATGCAGCGTCTAAATTAATTTCCCCTCTGATTCAGAGGAAAACATGCTTGGTTCCTACTTGAGTTTATCAAAATTATGCAGAAGGGAAAGTAGAATGAAGGGAAGGAAATGAATATCTTTTAGATACCTACTGTATGTTTAATGCTTTATGAATGCTATCATATATACTTCTCAAAACTTGTAAATACTAAGTATTTCCCCCAGTTTTTGAAGAAGGGTAAAATAACTGTGCAAGGTCTCACAGCTTTCAAGGAGAAAAGCCAGATGTTTACTGAGGCCTAGATTACTGTAAACCCCTTCAAGAGCAGGTTTCTGTCCTGTGCTGCCTCCAAGGGGTAGAGTCTCTTTTCATCATGAGCTACCACCAAGTAGCTTTCTGAGAACTTCCGGATTCCTGGGAGCAGGGGAGGGTCCTACTTCTGTTCATGCCATTTCCTTCCTATTTGGAAGTTGTCTGCCTTCAGAGCCATCGCTCCACTTCTAAGCCTCCTCTTGTCCTCTAAGTTGTGAAAGGTTCTCCTGCTCATTGATTCAAATTTTTGCCTTCCTTCTTCCCTCTCATGAACATGTTATATTTGATAGAGATGGAATATTTGGCAGAGAAGGCCCTTGTGATAATATCATGGCAGATCTGGTCCATCCATACCATGCTTCACCCCAAAATATGGTGGTTTCTCACCCACTGGTGAAACAGGATTGTTCCCCTTGGCATCTCTTGCCATTGGTTTCAAATGTTAGTGCCATTACAAATTTATCTGGTAAAGATGGCACTGTTGTAATGTTATCTGATATTGGTATATATAAAGAGACAGAGCATTACTTTGGATAAGCAAGTATAGGAGATAGAAACAGAATAGTGGGATAAGGGAAAGTCATAAAGGGGGGCTTTGTAGGAAAAAGAAAAACTTCATGATTTCATGTTAAGCAAAGCCAGCAAAGTGAAGACTAAGCACACTGGAGGTATGGCAAATACTCAGTCTCTTGACAAGGATGGGATCTCATTTTTCCATTGCACTTTGCAGGAATAGACCTCAATGTTGCCTAAAACTAAAATGCAATCCTGCTGAAGGCAAGAGAAAGAACATTTGATGGATAATAGGCTGTCTCAGTACAGTGGCTCTTCCCCTTTTGTCCTCCCACATCCCCCTGATTCATTTTCTGCCCTACTCTGAGCTCTTCAAACCTGAACCTATGGACCACATCATCTAGACCTCCATGACTTCATCTTCTCATTGGATTTAGCCAGCAAAAGGCACTACCAGGAGATTTTAGGATGGGAGAAAAGAAAAGTTAGGGAATTTCTTTTTTGTCTGCTTCCTGTTAAATGTCATAGGTATGGTGATGTCTACACTCTTCCATTACTATAGATATTGGGCCCTTCTCCATAAATCCGTCACTCATTGGGCACTGTTTCTTTCTTTTGCCCCTTTGTATGTAGGAGTAGCAATGACTTTCCACTATTGCTAAGCTTTGGGTGCCTCAACCTCCCTGGTTGGTCACCTTAACCTGCCGGCTCTAAATGCAAATAGTCCCCCTCATTAAAGTCTCTTCAACTCAACCATCTATGTATAAACTCTGTTTCCTTCTGACACCTCAGCTGAGGCACAAACCCCTTTTCA
Source organism: Balaenoptera acutorostrata (assembly GCF_949987535.1). Taxonomy (NCBI): domain Eukaryota; kingdom Metazoa; phylum Chordata; class Mammalia; order Artiodactyla; family Balaenopteridae; genus Balaenoptera; species Balaenoptera acutorostrata. Next base: position 67,047,875 of record NC_080069.1, on the reverse strand, counting down.
GAACCTTCTGAATAGAGAATTTTCCTGCAAAAATGATTATTTAGCTTTTCAGTTTTGTCCCAGTACCAGAGCTAGTCATGTTTTTAACTCTTAAGTTCATTTGTTTGCTTGTTTTCCTCTGTAAATGGAGAAATAACCTTGTCTGTTCCACAGGAAAAAATAAGGGAAAGTAATACCTCTTTAAGAGTGGCATGGGTTCCCCTGGAGGGCCTAATCAATGCCTCCCTGGAAATAATTTCCATTGTTAATACAGGACCCTGCTGTATGCTCTCTTACCTTAGTGCAAAATCTCTCTGACAGGGGTTTTCCTTGTCATATAACATCAGAGTGACAGTGGGGCTCCACTGTGCTCGTTTCTAGGCCCTACAGTGTCACTCTTATGCTGCACAATACCTTTGTCCCCAAATGTCCCGGATATTTTTAGAAAATTTAACATAGCTATCTGCAATAAAATGTTATAAAGAGTTGGAGTCTTACCTCAACCAGGCAAAAGCCTGATTAAAAAGATCTTGTGCTGGCCCTGAAGGTCAGTATTTATGGCACTATATTATTTATAAATAATGTGAGAATTATTATGGCAATAAAAGTTGGCGTTCCAAAGAATGGGCATATTAGGGATGGCTAAATTATGGTGACATTGAGATCATAGGTCACATCTGAAGCTTTCTTTCAAACCCGTGGAAAATTACCACCAACTTGACTGCAAAGCTACAGGAAAGTCTTGAAAGACATAAAGAACAGTGGGAAGTTCCTACACACTGGAGGAATAAGGAAGACTAGGTTGATCCAAGGGGCTGGGAGCATCTTATCCAGAGACGAGTAATTCAGCACTTTTTCTCAGTCTCGGAACTGGCAGCATTTCTGCCTATCTCTTTCCTCTCCTAATCTGAGTAAAGTCCTGCTCCAGTCAGAATTTCAGAATCTCAAATAGAAATACACAGTTGAAGAAACCCCGGGAAGAAGACGAGATTGGGTACTGTATGTTTCATCCTCCCCAAAGAAAAAATGCTGGGTTAATCACAAATCACAAATTGGACCTTAGTGTACAAAGCTCTCCTCTCCTCCCATAAAAGATTAGGCAGATCCATGGTACGCTCTTCATACCACTGCATGGCCAAGGCTCAGACAATTGATAAGTTTAAAGAACAGCTGTGGGAAAATCTTTCTTCTTGAAGGAAAGTTTTAGAACAAAAGAATTATTGGAATACTCTCAGGAATTATCCCTGTGGAGATATGGTCCACTTGATAGCTGCAGAACACAACCTTATCACAAGACCTATGATTTTTTTTTTTAAAGTAACACTCGTTTGGAAGGACTGTCCTTTATGATGTCCCTATCTCACCCCTTTGCTGATATAAATGCCTCAAACCCAAAGATCAGTTTTCATTCAAAAGCTGAGTTAACAGGTGTTTATTACTCTAGGAATCAAGCCAGTTTTCAAAGTTCAACTCTACTCCTGACTGATTCTGAAACTTCTGAGATGGGAAAGGGCCCAGAAAATGATTTTCAAAACCAGTCTTCTAATCATACTGTGTCTGGCTATGGGCAAGAAATTGATTTAGTTTAAGAAAAATCATTCTCGTGGCATCTGTAATCTGCCAGGAGTGTCTCACTCTGCTGGATGATCTCTTTGCCCAAAAAGCATCAGAGATTCAAGCAAATTTCTGAGCAATGGGGGAAGCAAAATAAACTTCCATTCCTTTGATAGACTGACATTTCTCTATTTTGTTTTCCCTATGTTTTGGCATTCTAAATGTTTATTTTCTTTTCTTGGGGTTCATTTCACACAGCGTAAAATTTCTGTGAATATTTTTTTCTTCCTTTAGGGAAAATGCATTCTTCTACAGGTCTGTTAAAGTTCTTAAACAACCTTCAAACTACTAATTATGTAGAGATTATACTGGGGAGGAGGTAGATTCAATTTAAGGATGATTACCGTGTAATCTAGAGAGCATAAATAATAATGTACTTAGTGCAGAAGAGTTTACAAAATGCACAGCCATTGCTTGGCTCTGTGTGCCTGGGGAAAGAATAAGAAACTAAATGTTTGTGATTTATAATTCCTTCATCTCTGTTGGGAGTTGTCTTATATATATTTCTAATTTTTTCCTCATGGGGATAAAAATAATCTTCAGCATTGCATGTTTCTTCTTCCCTTGACTTTCTGTACTCTTCAGGTCAGTTCAGACTGCTCAACACTGAAATTTTAGGACAGCGTTGTGAAGAAGCAGAAGCAAAGCCTCTAGATTTGGTTGACTGGAAGGAAAGTTGTACCCTGTATTTCTATAAACTGTATTTCTATATTATTTTCATGTTCTACCACACATTTTTGAACTTTGGAAATACAGAAAGCTCTGGTTTCTCAGATTCAGTATTTAAGGTTTCATTGTTTGAAAATTCACTTCGTACCCTCCTGTGGTTTCAAATCTCTCCACTCAAATTAATAGTGATTGAAAGGTACTAAGGAAAGGTATTTAAATATTAGCATTTAATTGAGACTTCTCCCATAATGGAACATGAAGAATTCCAAGGTATTGCAAAGAGAAAGCTAAGTCTCTCAAGTACAGATCAAATTTTTATGGATTTGCCAATCTTAAGAAATCTAAATAGTCTATCTCATCTCGCTCAGATAGGGAGGATATAATACATACTGTATTATTCTTCATTGTGGTGACATTTAATAGATCTTGAATATGTGGATTATTTCCCCAATTGCTTCACATGTTTATAAACCACATGGACCATATTTTTCATCTCTACCCCAATGCTTTACATATGTTCTTGCATACACAAAGCGGACACAAATCTCTGAAGCCAAATTATAGTTCATTGTAATAATTCAGGAAATGTACCATCAGTCAAAATAGGCTAGGATATGCTGCAGCAAAAAATGATCTGAATATATCAGCAGCTTATAGCACCCTCATCTTCACCCTGGTATTTAAGCAAATAGAGCAGTCTCTATATGGAACATTGCTTATATCATAGCAGGGAAAATGAGAGATACTTAACCATGTGTTGGCCCTTAAAGCTTCTGCTTCAAGGGGACAAGCATCACTTCTACCTACATTTCATTGGTCAGAGTAAGTCTTATGACTACTCACTGAAGGGAGGGAAAATGAAATACTGGGAAAACCATAATGTGATCTTCCACAGGAGACATAGGAGTTGGAAAGAAGATATACTGGGGCATTGTTGAACCTGTATACATTCTTCCAGCCCCAAGCCAGGTGCTTAGCAGCGATTTTTCACCACTTCTCTGTCTCTCCTAACCTTGGGTATGATTAAATTAATTGGTTAAGGAAAGCTGGTATGTATTTCATGTGATTAATGCTTTGGAAAACAATTGCAGTAGATTGCATTGATTCGTTTCATTTTACATACTTGAAATTAGAGGCTTATGAAGTCTACATGCAAATTTATGCAAAGTGGGATGCAAATTCATAATGCGAGCCGTGAGTCCTGGCACTCCCCCCTCCCTCTAGAAAAAGAACTGCACCATTGAATATGCATGTGCTGCATATGGTACTGCTCTTTTCAAATAGCAACTCAGAGCCAGCAGCCAAATAAATCCCAGTGACATCAACCAAGCAAAAAACAAAAGTTTAAAGTCATTTAGGAACAAAAATGGAGCTCCAAAGTCTCAAAATTTTCAGGGTCAACATTTTCAAGCAAGATCTGAGTTAACAAATGCACTGTCCTTCGGATTTCAAGCTCTGTATGAGTAGGGCAGAGGCATGCCGTTGAACAAAAGAGGTACTGGCGGAACCCATTCTGGAATTTCATTCTCTTGATTACCTGCTCCTGGTGATCACTTGGCTGGCTGGATCAAATAAATCTTCATTGCTATGAGCCAGTGCCCATGTGTGCAGACATATTTCTCCCTCATTTATACCCATCAGTGGGGGATTGTGGTTCCAAGGTTCAGGCAGAGAGTGATTATTAAGATGGTCTCAAAGAGAGGAACAAATTTTGCACCTGAGTGCTTGCAAGTCAGGCATAGGGGAAAATTAACCACTTGTAGGAATGCCAATTAGAAACAATATCTTGATTGGCCTGCAGGTGGTAGTCAGATGATTCACGGAGCTCATTCTGCTCTTGTGAGACCCCAATTTTGCTTTGATGCTAAGTACATGTAAAATATTTTGGTGACTGTTTATAAATAAACAGATATGGGGCACAGTCTCATGAGTATTCTTCTAATTTGATGCTAATGAATTCAGCATTTAGTCATTTAGTTATTCACTCATTTATCAAATATTTTTTTAGTTATCTTCCAAGTACTGGGCAGGGACCTGGGGGTATAAGAACAAATGACAGGCATCCCCTGCCCTTTAGGAGCACCAGCCAACCTACTGAGCTCCTGGAGCTTTGCATAGTGTCAGGGACACTGTCTCTGGATGGCTTTTAAAAGTAAATGCTTCACTCTGTATGACAGTCTCTAGGTCCAATAAAGATGTTAAGGAAAAAAAAGTAAATGCTTATGAGTCACGGTGAGAAATATACCAGATGTGAGGAGGGAGCAATGAGATCCTTTGATGTGATGGGACAGCCCTCCATTACAGCAACTGCTTTTATAAAATTCTATTCAGGAAAATATTTCTCAGCCATGGCTTAGGTTTCAAACAACATTTAGTACAACAAAATTTCAGTACAACAAATGGGTTTCAAATGTCCCCTGGAGTTTGTCATAATGGGTTTTGATCTATGAATTTTAAAAATATGCCCAGTGGTTTCGATATTTTACTTATAAAACTTTCCTGTAGCAAAGGGAAAAGGGAAGTACAGAGATTGTGTTGGAATCATAAAGTGACCTAGGGGTTAAGGGACCTATGTCTTCTTTATTTACCCTTAGACTGTGGCCTTCAAAATTATTCAAAATAATTGGCATGCCAGTAACAAATGTGCCAGGGTTCCCCACATGTATCAATGCAAGAGAGTAAAGTCAAGTCACCGTATAGGTTGGGAGGCAGTCTAATGAAAGCAAGTCATCAAAAGATGGCTATTATTAAACAAAGGAATAATAATAATCGTTAAAATGGCACCAGGTCATATTTATCAAGTGTTTAAGTATGCAGTAAGCAGTGGGATAAGAGCGTTTAATTGTTACATCAACTCAATATGCCCATTTTACAGATTAGGACACTGAGGCTCAGACAGGTATGAAACGGAGCAAGCCTGGTATTAGGTTTGACTGCACCCACAGCCTCTTCTCTCCCTCAGTGTTAGACCTCTGCCTAGGAGAGCCTCCCTCCCTCAGTTGAGACGGGGAGGCTGTCAGAGCAGGAATGTCCATGTTGGCTTGATCTCAGTGAAGGACAGCCTGCAGAATGCTGCTCATGTCTGGCCTGTCAATGAGCACAACTGATCCAATCCAAGGACAAAATGGACTGCTTCTTCTTTTCTTCCTTTGACTAGAAAAAAATCACAGAAGGAGGAGAATGGAAAGGACCCATTTCTGGCTCCCCACCTCTTAGCATTTTTCAAGTTTGTGGATACTACATATAGTGGGTTGAATTGTTCAAGTCCTAAACCTGGTACTTGTGACTGTGAACTTATTTGGAAATAGAATCTTGTCTGATATGATTAATTAAGATGAGTTCATACTGGAGTAGAGTGGGCTCTAAATCCAGTGACTAGTATCTTCATAAGAGAAAACAGATGGAGATTTGAACACAGAGGGAAGAAGGCCAGGTGAAAACAGAGTCAGGGATTGTTAATGATGCAAGCTACCAGCTACAGAACAGCAAGGATTGCTGAGGATTCTTCTCTAGAACCTTCAGAGAAAGCATGGCCCTATTGACACCTTGATTTTGAATTTCTACCTTCAGAACTAGGATAGAATAAATTTCTGCTCTTTTAAGCTACCTGGTTTGTGGTACTTTGTTATGGCAACCCTGGAAGGCTAATATACCATATTTCTTGTCTCTTTCCATTATAGCCTGTGTTTTGTTATCATGGCCACTATCTAGCTGAGACCTTTATCTCCATCAATTGAACTCTTATGGTGGGCTTTTCTCTAGTCTGGCTACAGAGTATTCTTCCCTTGTACAATGCATCTTTCCCAGTGCTGCCAGAATCATTTTTCAGAAATCCAGTTCCAGTTAAGTCACATCTCTGCTGTTCAAAGTTTTCAGTGATCCCTCAACATACAACACCCACAGCCTGGGACTCAAGCCTCCTCATTAGAAACCTCTAACTTACCTGCTTACCATTGGGGCCTCCCACTTCTCTACCATCCTGGTCCTGGTGAGCCCACAATAAATACTTACAATTATTATTATTTCTTAAATATAAATTCAGCCCAGATGATGGTTCAGCTTTCCCTGCCTATGAACCTCATTTTTCCTCTTTGTTGTTTTTCTATCTTTACATACTCCAGCTCCACTACCTTCTCCCTTTTTTTTCCCTCTGAGGACCATGGTTATCCTTCCTCGTGCTTCCCAAATGCCATCTCTTTACAATCTTTTCCAGTTGTGCTAACTTGGTGATTCCTTTCCTCTACACTCCCATAATTTTTTCCTGAATTCATAGTAATTAACATACACTGAATTCTTCCCATGTATCAGCCACTGTGCTAAGAGTTTAACTTACACAGATTATCATACTTCATCCTGACAACAATTCTACTCGTTAATTTTATGGAAAAAAATAAGGCTTCGAATTAGTATGTCTCTTGCTGAAGATTCGTAGCTAAGCAGTGGTTTTGCTGGTTTAAGTTGGTTTAAGCTCTGGGCTGTTGAAATCCCAGTCACACGTTCCGCAACACTGCACAATGCCGCCTCTGGGCTAGCTTCCTTGCTCTGGAGTTATTGTAATGAATCTTCTTATTGTCTCAAATTCTCTACTAGATTTTGAGCTCCTCAAGGTTGTCTGCATCTAACTCATATTTGGTTTCTCTGCAGGGCTTAATGTAGTGGGAAGGACTCTGGGTTAGGAGGTAGGACATGTGAGTTTTAGGCTTGACTCTGCTATGAAGCAATGGTGTAGCTTTGACCAATTGTATCACCTCTGTAGATATCTCTGTGGGCCACTCTGACTGTACATTTCAACGATTACTATGGCTCAGAGCTCAGGCTCTGTTAGGAGAGCAACATGCATTGATTTAACTGAAATTAATTAAGAGCAGGTCTAGTCACGGTTGAAACCTTGAGACAAACCGGAAGGCAAGGGCCCTTGGATGAAATGTCCATTTGACTAGTTGTGTTTTGTTTTTGTTTTTGTCCAGAAACATTGCTTAAAGCTTAAAATAAACACTCTCATGTAAGACCCCCTCTAAAACAGGGACAGATTATTTGCTGAAAGCAAGTCTGTTTAATTTTTTTCTATTGTTACTTTAAATCAGATGGGTTTTCTATTTTTAACAAGCCTTAATTTATTAAAACAAACACCCAACACATGATGTAAGGCATAGGATTTAACAGTAGATCTTAAGGCCATCTTCAAGGCAGCTAGGGTAGTATTGAGATGTTTGAAGATCATAATTAAAATAAGACACTAAAAACAAAAAGATTTCTCAGCTCTTCAACCATCAAAACATTTGGCATCCCTTTCTTTCCTAGGCCCCAAATAGCCATGTAATCATCGCTCTGTGTTTTACATGCAATTCTACAGCTAAGTACATCATTATTTAGACTCCACAGATTATATGGTAATCAGGGATTTACTGTAAACCCAATTTAATTTCTACGGAATTACTGACTTTAAGGTTGCAAAACAATATTGTTTACAAGGCCGTATAATAGCACTCAGAATGAATGCTGATTAGAGCTAATAAAGAAAGGAATGCATAGCTCTCAGGACTAAGCCTAAATAGTTATATTGATCAATACGGTAATAAAGCCTTTTTAAGAGAATACCTGTTGAACACCTATTCTGCAGTCTCCACACAATAAAACTAAGGATATGGACAAAAACCAAAGATCATTTTATTAAAAAATTCAAGAATAATCCCTATAATGGGTCACCTCATACTTTTATTATTTTTCTTGCTTATTCTAACTAATAACACTAATTCTTTGTTTGGGATTTCAATTTTTAATTAATAACCAAAATGCTGAATTCTTGAATAGGTTAGTCTTAGAAGTATCTCTTTGAAACCTAAATGGTGCGTAGTCAATCCGCTACATAATAAATTTGCTCTTGCTATACTTTTCCCTGTAACCAATTAAATGTGTCTGCATTTAGATGCATAGGTGGGAATACGCATGAATAAATGAATACACTCCAATTCAACAAACTTTGAGATGTAGTGGACAAGAGGAAGGATACAGTTTAAAGTTCCTTGTGCTTATTGGTCATACTCTTTGGTGAATAAACTTTAATTGTTGCACAGAGGTGAAAAGTAGCCTAAGGGATGAGTCAAGCGGATAGGCCTTGTTTGAGAGTGGAGTAGGAAGTGTTTGGGGAGCATTTATGCAAACACGGCAGTCCAACTAGAACTTTCACAGACTTTTGAGAAATCCAGATTGTAACTTAAAGAAAAGAAGAAGAAAAAAAAAAAAAAAAAAGAAAAGAAGAAGAGTGGCAGTCTCAAAAAAAGGAGGTGGGGGTGGGAATTCTATGATTTTTTTTTCTAATCTTCCTTACGATGGGAATTGTATTCAAAAGTATCAAGCTATTAGGAAATGATGAGACTATATTTTTAATTTAGTAAGGATTTTGTGTGGTAGAAAGAAGTTGCAAAGAGGTCAGGAGTGGAAAGGAGGAAGATAAATTAAATCTCTTTTGGAAACAACTATTCCCTCAAACTTTTTTACTCATCGGGCTAAAATATCCCTGGAAATTAATGCCAACAATAAATTGCACTCCAGGTAGTGAATCAGTTCTAAATCAAAAGTTCCTTGAGGACAGGCATTCTACTGTGTTTTATTTTATTTTTCCCATGCATTTACTCAACCAATATTTAATGATCTCCTACGGCATGACAAACACTGTCCTAGATGCTGGGGATTTAAAAATCAAAAGACAGATGTGACTCTCCCATCCTTACAGTTTTCAGCCTCATAGAGAAGACAGATAACCAACAAGTTATGTCAAAAAATTGTATAAGTGTTGCTTTCATTATGATTCTTTTAGTTATAAGAGACAAAGACCAAATTCAAATTGGCTGAATCAAAGAGAATAATTGACTTACCGATCAAAACAACCCAATGCATTGATCATGGCTAAAAGCAGAGTGTTCGGGACATATATTCTGCCTTGATCTCATTCTTTCCATTATTCTGTAATGGTTCTGTACTCAGGCAGACTTTCTCCTGGTGGTGACAAAATGGCTGCCAGTGGCTCCAGCCTTGGATTTATCGTCTTAGATCATTCTCTTACCCTTACAGAAAGAGAATTTCTCTTCCCCTGCAGTTTCACAGAAATCTTAGGCTTAATTTGTGTTGTTCAAAATTGGGTCACCTGTCCATTTCTGAACCAGTCATTGGCGTGAACAGCATGCTCAGGCCAAGGCCCACCCTGAGCTAGGGTATGGGCAGCTCTAATCAAATCACATAACGTGGAAAAAGGAAGGATGCGTTCATAAGGAAAATTTGGATGAATTACTAGAGAAAGATGGAAAAACTCCCAGGCAGGCAGAAACGATGGACATTTACCACAAATCTTATGATGTTAAAATACAGGGCACTCACTGTGTTCTTACCTCTTCCCCCATGCACACAGGAAGCATATTTTCAATGGTGGTTATATTAAAATCATTTTAAAAGGTATTTTTGAGCATCTCTTGTGATCTGTGATGTTAACTTTGTGTGTCAGCCTGTGTCAGCCTGGCTGTGCTAATGGATGTCCAGATGGCTGGTAAAACATTATTTCTGGGTGTGCCTATGAGGGCGTTTCTGGAAGAGATTAGCATTTGAATCAGAAGACTGAATAAATAAGATCACTGCCTGTTGGAGGAGGTCTTTGAGAGGACATGATGGCAGGTTAATCCAAGAGCTGGACCACAGCAATGAGAGGCTTCTCACCCCCTCCCCTGTCCTTGGAATGTGCATTCCCCCTTGCCTTCCCCAACACTAGAAGCCCCAAAGACGTAGTCTTGAGATGTGTTGTTGAGACCATCTGGATGTGACTGAACCCAGTTAAGGTCTCTATATAAATTTTTAAGATCCTAATGGGTGAGTGCAGAGGTATACTTGTCTCGCAGTCACCCAAGATAGCCTTGTATACAAGGCTGCCACCTATCAACATGGAGTGGTCTGCATCTTCCTTCAGTCTTTCCTGGCCCTGCATGTATGGGGCCAGTTTTCAAACCAACACCCTCACCAATGTGGGTGAGCATCACCCAACCTGTTGAGGGCCTGAATAGAACAAAAAGGCAGAGGATGGGTGAATTTGCTCTCTGCTTGAGTTGGGACATCCATCTTCTCCCGCCCTGGGACTTTGGTTCTCTCTGCTCTGGGGCCTTTGAGCTTGGACCAGGACTTAACACCATTGGCCTCCAGTTCTCAGGCCTTTGGGTTTGGACTGGAACTACACACCACTGGTTTTCTTGGGCCTCCAACTTGCAGACTCCATAATCATGTGAGCCAATCCCTCATAATAAATCTCTTTCTATATATCTGTATGTATCCTCTTGATTCTGTTTCTCTGAAAAACTCCAGGTAACACAGAGAATGTTATTTGTGAGATACCAAAGAAATAAAGGCCAAAAGCTTGGGGTCTGTTTTAAGTGCAAAATATCAGTATCAACTGCAACAATCTAAGAAGTTCCAACATGTGTAAAGTGATGTACTACAATTTAAATGCTAAGTGCTAAGTAAGGCATGAAGACATTATGCTCTACTATCATAATTAAAAATAGCAACTATTATTTGTCCAGTATTTCATGTTTTGAAAACATTTTTGTGTATATTATCTCAGTTGATTTTAAAGTGATCCCTGTCAGGTTGTTGGGGAATATATTTTCATGACCTGCATTTTCTACAGGAGAAACTGAGGCAGGAAGGGGCACACAAGTCCAAAGTGGAGGTGAACAGATTGAGGGGTATGCAATCCCGGCTGTTACTTTTCCTTTTGTATCAAAAGGGTCTGCTCCCAAATGTTCCCTGCAGTGGGCATTCCTGGGTAGTTAGAAAGCACAGCCAAAGTGCCCTGCCACTAAAGGGTTCTTTTTTTTCTTTTGAAAGCTCACATTAGTTTAAAAATATGTGTTCAGTTGCTTTCTATTTCATAATATATCTGTACTTCTTTTAATAGTAAAACATTTTTGCCTCTAACTCTGACTCTGGCTTATTTGTGCCTCAGTATCCCCAGTGCACTTTTTTTTTAACAACTTTATTGGAGTATAATTGCTTTACAATGTTGTGTTAGTTTCTGTTGTATAACAAAGTGAATCAGCTATACGTATACATATATCCCCATATCTTCTCCCTCTTGCGTCTCCCTCCCACCCTCCCTATCCCACCCCTCTAGGTGGTCACAAAGCACCAAGCTGATCTCCCTGTGCTATGCAGCTGCTTCCCACTAGCTATCTATTTTACATTTGGTAGTGCATATATGTCCATGCCACTCTCTCACTTCGTCCCAGCTTACCCTTCCCCCTCCCCGTGTCCTCAAGTCCATTCTCTATGTCTGTGTCTTTATTCCTGTCCTGCCCCTAGGTTCTTCAGAACCATTTTTTTTTTAGATTCCATATATATGTGTTAGCATATGGTATTTGTTTTTCTCTTTCTGACTTACTTCACTCTGTATGACAGACTCTAGGTCCATCCACCTTACTACAAATAACTCAATTTTGTTTCTTTTTATGGCTGAGTAATATTCCGTTGTGTATATGTACCACCTCTTCTTTATCCATTCATCTGTTGATGGACATTCAGGTTGGTTCCATGTCCTATTGTAAATAGTGCTGCAGTGAACATTGTGGTACATGTTTGTTTTTGAATTACGGTTTTCTCAGGGTATATGCCCAGTATGGGCCTGTCACCCAAATTCACAAAGCACAGCACAAGATTGCAGGCACATGGAGACTTGTGATGTGATTTCTGGGGGGCAGGAATTGTGATTTTCAGTCTTGAGGAATGTGTCTAGCAGAGAAATAGTCTTAGGTCACAAAGTAGCACTCCTTCCTTGTGGACAACAGTGACAAGAGCATAATTCAAGTCCCCTCTCATCCCCAAAAGTCCTTGAAAACTAAGCATAGGCCCAGTGGGAAAAATCTGTGTTTAGCAAGTTTCTACTGTTTTACATGGAACATCCATGCATTTCTTTGTATTGTTATCATGTTTGCTCCCTTTCACGAAGAGATAAATCACACAGTATGTTCTACAGGTTTCAAGTTTGCTAAAAACAAACACAATTTCACAGCTTTCCAGAATATTTTATTGTTTAGCAGCTTCCAGGACTTTGTATTCACTAAGTGCCTTACAGTTTATTCCTTAATCATCACAGAATCCTTGAAGCAGTTTGGCCTGATATATTGCTGGTTCTGCTTTATGGATGAAGAACCTAAAAGGAAGTGATGCTCAAAGTTATACACAAGGACCAAAGTTAGAATCCATAAGTCTCAATTACAAGTACGTTCCATTGAATCTGGCTTCCTTCCTGCATTTCAACCTTGGGTTTTTCTATTACGTCTTTAAGTTAGGTCAAAAGGACAAGTCTCTGCCTGATTCTGCCTGACCTGTATTCTGATATTGTCACTTAGTAATCTTGTGACTCAGGGTATGTCATAAAACTCAAACAAGCTTCCGTTTTCTCCCTTGTAAAAAGGGGAAATTAAGCCTATGTTTCAAGTTGTGATTACCTATAACAAATGTGACAAATGGTCATTGTTGCAATCAAGAATCAACATAATTTCTCCAATTTTCTCATTCTCTCTCTTGTGGTAGATCATCAAACCCTTGAGAACACAGGCTTCCACTTATAAACTGCTTTATCACAGTGGTTCTCAACCATAACTGTGCTCAAGAATCAGTTGGGCAGCCTTTTGAAATTATCCATTTCTTTTTTGTCACTCCAGACCAATTAAACAAGAATAAATAAGGGTGGTCTCAAGCATCATACTTTTTAAAATCTCCCCAGATGGATTCTACTGTGCAGACATCATATGAGTGAGAGTGATGACTTACAGAGTTGATTTTTGACTTCCCTCTATTTTATATACTAGTTAAAAAGTAAGTTACTTACAAACTTTGGCATTTTGTATTTAGCAGTAGTAAATTAATTTGCCGCTGATTAATAGGACAGTCTAACATGTCAACTCAGTTGGAACCACTGATTCCTGGTTGGGGTAACGAATCCTGGATGGGGTTTGGGAAGGGGTTGGGGGAGGAAGGAGTTGATGCAAATTTGAGTGCCTGGATACATGGGATGGAATTAATAGAGATGGGGAATGCAGCAAGAACAGGGTTTTGTAATGATGAAGCAGAGAACAGCAGGCATAATCTGCTATGGGCCTTAAACTATATTTAGGAATCCAGACCCTAAAATCTTCAGAGTATAGATATGAATCAGCACATAGCCTGAGTCTCCTTTATTCATTTAGTCTATTCAGGAAAGCACAGTGGTTAAGAGAATAACTGGAGTCAGACTCCCTGGATTTGAGTGCTGCCTCTACCATTTCCTAGCTTTGTGATGCTGCACAAGTTACTCAACATTTTTAAAAAAATTTTTTTAAAATTTATTTTACTTATGGCTGTGTTAGGTCTTTGTTTCTGTGCGAGGGCTTTCCCTAGTTGCGGCAAGTGGGGACCACTCTTCATCGCGGTGCGCGGGCCTTTCAATGTCGCGGCCTCTCTTGTTGGGGAGTACAGGCTCCAGACGCGCAGGCTCAGTAATTGTGGCTAACGGGCCTAGTTGCTCCGCGGCATGTGGGATCTTCCCAGACCAGGGCTCGAACCCGTGTCCCCTGCATTGGCAGGCAGACTCTCAACCACTGCGCCACCAGGGAAGCCCAGTTACTCAACATTTTTATGCCTCAATTTTTATATCAGTCTAATGGCGAAAATTATATCTGTTTCCTAGGCTACTGGGAGGAAAAAAATGAGTTAATTCTTGCCAAGTGCTTAGAACACTCCCTGGCATATAGTAAGTGCCTAGTTAGTGCTATTATGATTATTTATTTATTAGAGAAATATTTCATGTTGACCATGCACTGTGTACTGTACAAGGTGCTATGCACAGTGCTGAGCAAAGCACATTTATTTCCACCCTCATAGAACTTAGAGAGGAATCATGAGCTCTAAAATAAGAAATACTGACAGAAGTCATGATTGATCCTGAAGAGGGAAAAATGGGAAGTCTCTCTATTTCTGTACGGGGAGCTCTCTGATGAGTTAATGTATTTAAAGATATACAAACAGTTAGCATGTATAAAGATGCATATGTAGACGGAGAGAAGTGCACATCATAAAGGCAGGTGTATAAAGAAAATAGTCAAGGAAGCTAAAGGCCAGAATGATGTGAGAATTGCAAAACTTGCAAAAACAACTGATGGGGTTTTAATGACACTTTCAGAGCAAAACAAGTGACCAAGTAAAATACAAAACAAAAATACCAAAGCCAGACAAAGATGCCACAAGAAAACAAAAATACAGACCAATATGCCTAATGAATAGAGATACAAAAATCCTCAACAAAATATTAGGAAATCAAATCCAGCAATACACTAAGAGGATATTATTCACCACGACTGAGTAAAATTTATCACAGGAATGCAAGTGTAGTTCATGTAAAAAAATCTATCAGTGTAATACACTATGAAGGGAAAAAACAAACCCACACAATCATCTCAATAGACATGGAGAAGCATTTGAAAAAAATTCAACACCCTTTCATGATAAAAATACTTAGGAAACTAAGAATAAAAGGTAATTTTCTTAATATGATGAAGAGTATTTATGAACATTCCATAGTTGACATCATACTCAATGATGAAAGACTGACAGCTTTTCTCCTAAGGTCAGGAACAAGACCACTATGTCCACTTTCACCACTGCTATTCAACATTTGACTGGAAGTCCCAGTAAGGACAATAAGGCAGGAAAAAGAAATAAAAGACATTCAAATTAGAAAGGAGAAAGTAAAACTTTCTCTATTTTCAGGTGAAATAATTCTATGTATGAAAATCTCAAAGAAGCCACAAAAAACTACTAGAGCAAATAAATGAATTTAGCAAAGTTGTAGGGTAGAAAATCAACACACACAAAAAGTTGGTTGTGTTTCTATACACCAGCAAGGAACAATTCAAAAAGGAAATTAAGAAAATAATCCCATTTGCCATAACATCCAAAATAATAAAATGCCTAGAAATAAATTTAACCAAGGAAGTGTAAAACTTATGTAATGAGAACTATAAAACATTACTGAAAGAAATTAAACAAGACCTAATTAAATGGAAAGACATCCCATATTCATGGATTGAAAGACATACTATTTTAAAATGGCAGTACTCCCCCAGATAATCTACAGATTCAATGTAATCTGTATCAAAATTCCAATGGCCTTTTTTTGCATAAATGGAAAAGCCAATCCTCATATTTATCTGGAATTACAAGGAGTCCCAAATAGCCAAAACAATATTGAAGAAGAAGAAGTTTGAGGACTCACACTTCTCAATTTCAAAACTTACTGCAAAGCTAAAATAGTGTGGCACTGATATAAGGGTAGACATATTCGACCAATGGAATACAATTACAAGTTGAGAAATAAACCTAAATATCTATGGTCAATTCATTTTTGATACGGGAGCTAAGACCATTCAATAGGGAGAGAATAGTCTCTTCAACAAATGGTGCAGGGACAATTGGATAAGCATATGCAAAAGAATGAATTTGGACCCTACCTTACTCCATTTACAAAAATCAACTCAACATGGATCAACAACTTAAATATAAGAGGGAGAGAGGGAGGAACCAGACACATGCTTGGATATAGATAGTGTCAAGTTAATCAGGAGTGGTGAACAGCCAGCCTTCTTCAATTGTAAAGCATAAAATAAACATTTCTTTAAAAGAGAAATGGAAATCAATCATTGGATATTGCCTGGTTTCTTGAAGTTAGTTCCACTTGTCAAACTCTGCTGAATTACCTCTCAAGGGACCATAAGAATTGTCAGATGTGATTGTGGGACCACTGTTGATCATCTTTGAGAAATCGCGGACAATAAGAAAGGTGTTAGCCCAGAGGCGATGGACAACTGTGAAGTTATTCACAAAGGGGAACATGGTCCCTAGATTACAGGTTGCTAAACTAGATGGTGATTCCCAACAGAATTTCCCAGTAGATATTATATAGGCAGTTTATAAGAGGTGACATGTAGGCCAACCCAGACTCCCTAAGCAGAGCTAACAAGTCAAACCATAATTTACATTTTGTAAATAATTACCAGGCCAGAAAACTAAGGGAATGCTATAGATATGAGAAAGCTAAATTTATCAAGGCATTAAACAGAGACTTATCTTGCTGATAAAACAGAAAGAAAATGTGGTCTGGGATACTCGTATGGTTAACTAGTTTAATTGCTGGTAGAATAATTGTTAATTTAATTGTTTGTTGAATATTCAAGGAGTATTGATTAATGGATGGGCACCAATCTAGAAGGAGACCTCAGTGATCACATTCTGGGGCCCTATTCTCTTGCTTATTCCAATTCAACTTACCATTTAAATTTACATCCAAAGAGTATAGAATTCTAGTAAGAGACCTCATTGCAAGAATAAAAATAGGGCTTTTAGTTTAGTTTATAAAAAACTATCAGTGCAGTTACAAATGGGAAAGATTTAGTTTGATAGCCTTTCTTGTGAGATTGCTTTCATTCCTCACATGTTAAGTGAGTGTCCACTATTTATCAGGCACTCTGCTAGCTGGTCAGCATGTAAAAATGTGGTCACTCCAGGAATCTGTAGTAGACTAGCTACCTCAAAACCCTCCCTGAAATCTTAGTGGTTGGTTTCTTACTCAAGTCCCAGAACAATATGGGTCAACAGAGACACTCTTTCAAGCAGACTTTCAGGGGCCTGGGCTTTACCATCCCTAGAACCTCCACTCTCTCGGCATCTGGCCAGCAGACAGGGGAAGAGAGTGCATGTGCAGGATCATGCCCCCTCCTGCTTGGCCCATATCACTCTATGTCGCTTCTGACTACAAGGGAAGCTGGGAAGTATAGTCTCACTGTGTGCCTAGGAGGAAAAGGGAAAATCTGTTTGGGCAACAAATGGCCAATCTCTGCCACAGGGGAAAGACAGACACATAAAACAACATAGTAAATAAAATCGGTATTGGAGATATACAGAAGGTGCTAAAAACAAAACAACAACAACAAAACAAACCAAAAAAAAAAAAAAAACACGAAAAAAGGACTACTGAAGCATCCTGTGCCAGAGTAGTCAAAGAAGATATCCATAAGAGGTGATGCCAGTGGTGAGTCTCTGAGGATGATTTTGAAATAATGGATAGGGGTTAACCAGACAAAGAGGAGAGGATGTTAAAAGAGACAAACCCAGAAAATGCAAATGAAGGAGAAAGAATGTGGAGGGACTCTGAGCACAGGAGAACTGGCAGCCTGCCATGGAGTGGGCAGTGGCTCTCTTGGGGCTCATGTAATTCTCAGCATTTGAAAAGAATGGCTGCTTGGATGGGAAGGGGGCATCTCTTCTGTTCTACAATCCAGTTCACAGAGCTCCTTTGTGGGACAGCCACCAGAAAATGGTCCCTTTTTATGCTATATCTTACCTTATAAAGTGTCATATAACTGCTCCCAAAGCACTTCCCTGTGGGTCTCAGTGGCTGCTGTTCGACCAGCCAAAGCTGTGAAGGCAGCTTAACACAAACCCATCATTATGTTCTGTTGAGTACAGGGTTCCACTTCCCACTCCCCAGGGAGAGGCAGTAGAGATGTAATCTCAGTTGAAGGCCATTGTATCTATGAGAAAAGTACATCTGAAAGTGGGGGGGTCTCCATTTATCTTGGGTCCAGGATTTCTATTTTTGGAGAACCTCAAACTGATGACAAACTGAGATGAGACTACCCACAAGCCCTGGAGAACAAGCCAGGGCTCAGGAAGCTCTGTCCCAGGCCTAGGATTCTTGGTGGGAAGCACAAAACCAAAAGCCATTCCGTTATGCTAACATCATCAGATAAGAGGAGACCAAGCCAGTGCTGTTCCCACACTAGGGTGATCTTTGCTAGCAACCAGTACCACTGGGACAGTCTCCCCAGCTCATGGTTTTAAGGTCATTTCTTGGTCTCCTGCTCATAGGCACTCAGCGGACTGCTGCATATAAAGACGTTTTAAAAGAACAGATGGGGGGGGCACCTTCAAGATGGCGGAGGAATAAGACGTGGAGATCACCTTCCTGCGTATAAATACATCAGAAATACATCTACACGTGTCACAACTCCTACAGAACAGCTACTGAACACTGGCAGAAGACCTCAGACTTCCCAAAAGCTTTGTTTTTATAATTTGTCGTAGGGTTCTGTCTCTCCGTTTTTTGTTTTTTTTTTTAAGTATAGTTTTTAGTGCTTGTTAGCATTGGTGGATTTGTTTTTTGGTTTGGTTGCTCTCTTCTTTCTTTCTTTCCTTTTTTTATTACTTTTTTATTTTTAATAATTTTTATTTTAATAACTTTATTTTATTTATTTATTTTTCTTTCTTTCTTTCTTTTTCTTTCTACCTTTTCTTCTGAGCCGTGTGGCTGAGAGGGTATTGGATCTCCAGCCAGGTGTCAGGTCTGAGCCTCTGAGGTGGGAGAGCTAGTTCAGGACATTGGTCCACCAGAGACCTCCCGGCCCCATGTAATATCAAATGGTGAAAGCTCTCCAAGAGATCTCCATCTCAACACTAAGACCCAGCTCCACTCACTGACCAGCAAGCTATAGTGCTGGACACTCTTTGCTAAACAACTAGCAAGACAGGAACACAACCCTACCCGTTAGCAGAGAGGCTGCTAAAATCATAATAAGTTCACAGACAACCCAAAACACACCACTGGATGCGGTCCTGCCCACCAGAAAGACAAGATCCAGCCTCACCCACCAGAACAGAGGCACTAGTCCCCTTCCCCAGGAAGCCTACACAACCCACTGAACCAACCTTACCCGCTGGGGGCAGACACCAAAAACAATGGGAACTATGAACCTGCAGCCTGTGAAAAGGAGACCCCAAACACAGTAACTTAAGCAAAATGAGAAGACAGAGAAATACACAGCAGATGACGGAGCAAGGTAAAAACCCAACAGACCAAACAAATGAAGAGGAAATAGACAGTCTACCCCAAAAAGAATTCAGAGTAATGATAGTAAAGATGATCCAAAATCTTGGAAATAGAATGGAGAAAATACAAGAAACATTTAACAAGGACCTAGAAGAACTAAAGACCAAACAAACAATGATGAACAACACAATAAATGAAATTAAAAATTCTCTAGAAGAAATCAATAGCAGAATAACTGAGGCAGAAGAATGGATAAGTGACCTGGAAAATAAAAGAGTGGAAATAACTACTGCAAAGCAGAATAAAGAAAAAAGAATGAAAAGAATTGAGGACAATTTTAGAGACTTCTGGGACAAAATTAAACACACCAACATTTGATTATAGTAGTCCCAGAAGAGAAAAAGACAGGGACTGAGAAGATATTTGAAGAGATTATAGTTGAAAACTTCCTTAATATGGGAAAGGAAATAGTCAATCAAGTCCAGGAAGCACAGAGAGTCCCATACAGGATAAATCCAAGAAGAAACATGCCAAGACACATATTAATCAAACTATCAAAAATTAAACACAGAGAAAAAATATTAAAAGCAGTAAGGAAAAAGAAACAAATAACGTACAAGGGAATCCCCATAAGGTTAAGAGCTGATCTTTCAGCAGAAACTCTGCTAGCCAGAAGGGAGTGGCAGGACATATTTAAAGTGATGAAGGGGAAAAACCTACAATCAAGATTACTCTACCCAGCAAGGATCTCATTCAGATTTGATGGAGAAATCAAAACCTTTGCAGACAAACAAAAGCTAAGAGAATTCAGGATCACCAAACCAGCTTTACAACAAATGCTAAAGGAACTTCTCTAGGAAGGAAACACAAGAGAAGGAAAAGACCTACAAAAACAAACCCAAAACAATTAAGAAAATGGTAACAGGAACATACATACTGAAAACTACCTCAAATGTAAATGGATTAAATGCTCCAACCAGAAGGCATAGACTGGAGATAGCCTCATCCACCAGAGAACAGACAGCAGAAGCAAGAAAAACTACAATCCTGCAGCCTGTGGAACAAAAACCACATTCACAGAAAGATAGAAAAGATGAAAAGAAAGAGAGCTATGTACTAGATGAAGGAACAAGATAAAACCCCAGAAAAAAACCTAAAAGAAATGGAGATAGGCAACCTTCCAGAAAAAGAATTCAGAATAACGATAGTGAAGATGATCCAGGACCTCAGAAAAAGAATGGAGGCAAAGATCAAAAAGATGTAAGAAATGTTTAACAAGGGCCTAGAAGAAGTAAAGAACAAACACCTAGAAGAATTGAAGAACAAACGAACAGAGGTGAACAATACAATAACTGAAATGAAAAATACACTAGAAGGAATCAATAGCAGAATAACGGAGGCAGAAGAATGGTTAAGTGACCTGGAAGACAGAATGGTAGAATTCACTGCCATGGAACAGAATAAACAAAAAGAATGAAAAGAAATGAAGAGAGCCTTAGAGACCTCTGGGACAACATAAAACGCAACAACATTCGCATTATAGGGGGTCCCAGAGGAAGAAGAGAGAGAGAAAGGACCCGAGAAAATATTTGAAGAGATTATAGTTGAAAACATCCCTAATATGGGAAAGGAAATAGCCACCCAAGTCCAGGAAGTGCAGAGAGTCCCAGACAGGATAAACCCAAGGAGAAACACGCTGAGACACATAGTAATCAAACTGACAAAAATTAAAGTCAATGAAAACTTATTGAAAGCAACAAGGGAAAAATGACAAATAACATACAAGGGAACTCCCGTAAGGTGAACAGCTGATTTCTGAGCAGAAACTCTACAAGCCTGAAGGGAGTGGCATGATATATTTAAAGTGATGAAAGGGAAGAACCTACAACGAAGATTACTCTACCCGGCAAGGATCTCATTCAGATTCGATGGAGAAATCAAAAGCTTTACAGACAAGCAAAAGCTAAGAGAATTCAGCACCACCAAACCAGCTCTACAACAAATGCTAAAGGAACTTCTCTAAGTGGGAAACACAAGAGAAGAAAAGGATCTAGAAAAACAAACCCAAAAGAATTAAGAAAATGGTAATAGGAACACACATATCGATAATTACCTTAAGTGTGAATGGATTAAATGCTCTAATCAAAAGACACAGGCTCGCTGAATGGATACAAAAACAATATCCATTTATATGCTGTCTACAAGAGACCCACTTCAGACCTAGGGACACATACAGACTGAAAGTGAGGGGATGGAAAAAGATATTCCATGCAAATGGAAATCAAAAGAAAGCTGGAGTAGCAATACTCATATCAGATAAAATAGACTTTAAAATAGAGAATGTTACAAGAGGCAAGGAAGGACACTACAAAATGATCAAGGGATCAATCCAAGAGGAAGATATAACAATTATAAATATATACGCACCCAACATAGGAGCACCTCAATACATAAGGCAACTGCTAACAGCTATACAAGAGGAAATGCACAGTAGCACAATAATAGTGGAGGACTTTAACACCTCACTTACACCAATGGACAGATCATCCAAATAGAAAATTAATAAGGAAGAACAAACTTTAAATGACACAGTAGACCAGAGAGATTTAATTGATATTTATAGGACATTCCACCCAAAAACAGCAGATTACACTTTCTTCTCAAGTGCACATGGAACATTCTTCAGGATAGATCACATCTTGGGTCACAAATCAAGCCTCAGTAAATTTAAGAAAATTGAAATTATATCAAGCATCTTTTGGGACCACAACACTATGAGATTAGAAATCAATTACGGGAAAAAAACGTAAAAAAACACAAACACATGGAGGCTAACCAATACGTTACTAAAGAACCAAGAGATCACTGGAGAAATCAAAGAGGAAATCAAAAAATACCTGGAGACAAATAACAATGAAAACATGACAATCCAACACCTTTGGGATGCAGCAAAAGCAGTTCTAAAAGGGAAGTTTATAACAATACAAGCCTATTGTATTTTCTCAAGAAACAAGAAAAATCTCAAATAAACAATCTAACCTTACATCTAAAGGAACTAGAGAAAGAAGAACAAACAAAACCCACAGTTAGCAGAAGGAAAGAAATCATAAAAATCAGAGCAGAAATAAATGAAATAGAAACAAAGAAAACAATAGCAAAGATCAATAAAACTAAAAGCTAGTTCTTTGATAAGATTAACAGAATTGATAAACCATTAGCCAGACTCATCAAGAAAAAGAGGGAGAGGACTCAAATCAATAAAATTAGAAATGAAAAAGGAGAAGTTACAACAGACACCACAGAAATACAAAGCATCCTAAGAGACTCCTACAAGCAACTCTATGCCAATAAAATGGGCAACCTGGAAGAAATGGACAAATTCTTAGAAAGGTATAAGCTTCCAAGACTGAACCAGGAAGAAATAGAAAATATGAACAGACCAATCACAAGTAATGAAATTGAAACTGTGATTAAAAATCTTCCAACAAACAAAAGTCCAGGACCAGATGGCTTCACAGGTGAATTCTATCAAACATTTAGAGAAGAGCTAACACCCATCCTTCTCAAACTCTTCCAAAAATTGCAGAGAAAAGGACACTCCCAAACTCATTCTATGAGGCCACTATCACCCTAATACCAAAACCAGGCAAAGACACGGCAAAAAAAGAAAATTACAGACCAATATCACTGATGAATATAGATGCAAAAATCCTCAACAAAATACTAGCAAACAGAATCCAACAACACATTAAAAGGATCATACACCATGGTCAAGTGGGATTTATCCCAGGGAAGCAAGGATTCTTCAATATACACAAATCAATCAATGTGATGCACCATATTAACAAATTGAAGAACGAAATCCATATGATCATCTCAATAGATGCAGAAAAAGCTTTTGACAAAATTCAACACCCATTTATGATAAAAACTCTCCAGAAAGTGCACAAAGAGGGAACCTACCTCAACATAATAAAGGCCATATACGACAAACCCACAGCAAACAATGGTGAAAAACTGATAGCATTTCCACTAAGATTAGGAACAAGACAAGGATGTCAACTCTTGCCACTATTATTCAACATAGTTTTGGAAGTCCTAGCCATGGCAATCAGAGAAGAAAAAGAAATAGAAGAAATCCAAATCAGAAAAGAAGTAAAACTGTCACTGCTTGCAGATGACATGATACTATACATAGAGGTTCCCAAAGATGCTACCAGAAAACTACTAGAGCTAATCAATGAATTTGGTAATGTAGCAGGATATAAAGTTAATGCACAGAAATCTCTTGCATTCCTATACACTAATGATGAAAAATCTGAACGAGAAATTAAGGAAACACTCCCATTTACCACTGCAACAAAAAGAATAAAATACCTAGGAATAAACCTACCTAGGGAGACAAAAGACCTGTATGCAGAAAACTATAAGACATTGATGAAAGAAATTAAAGATGATACAAACAGATGGAGAGATATACCATGTTCTTGGATTGGAAGAATCCACATTGTGAAAATGACTATACTACCCAAAGCAATCTACAGATTCAATGCAATCCCTATCAAAGTACCAATGGCATTTTTTATGGAACTAGAACAAAAAATTTCTCAATTTGTATGGAAACAAAAAAGACCCCGAATAGCCAAAGCAATCTTGAGAAAGAAAAACAGAGCTGGAGGAATCAAACTCCCAGGCTTCAGACTATACTACAAAGCTACAGTAATCAAGACAGTATGGTACTGGCACAAAAAAAGAAATATAGGTCAATGGAACAGGATAGAAAGCCCAGAGATAAGCCCACACACGTATGGTCACCTTATCTTTGATAAAGGAGGCAAGACTAGACAATGGAGAAAAGACAGCCTCTTCAATAAGTGGTGCTGGGAAAACTGGACAGCTACATGTAAAAGAATGAAATTAGAACACTCCCTAACACCATACACAGAAATTAGCTCAAAATGGATTAAAGACCTAAATGTAAGGCCAGACACTGTAAAACCCTTAGAGGAAAATATAGGCAGAACATTCTATGACATTCATTACAGCAAGATCCTTTTTGACCCTCCTCCTAGAGAAATGGAATTAAAAACAAAAATAAACAAATGGGACCTAATGAAACTTAAAAGCTTTTGCACAGCAAAGGAAACCATAAACAAGGCGAAAAGACAGTCCTCAGAATGGGAGAAAATATTTGCAAATGAAACAACTGACAAAGGATTAATCTGCACGATATACAGGCAGCTCATGCAGCTCAATATCAAAAAACAAACAACCCAATCCAAAAATGGGCAAAGGAGCTAAATAGACATTTCTCCAAAGAAGATATACAGATTGCCCACAAACACATGAAAGAATGCTCAACATAACTAATCATTAGAGAAATGCAAATCAAAACTACAATGAGGTATGACCTCACACTAGTCAGTATGGCCATCATCAAAAAATCTACCAGCAATAAATGCTGGAGAGGGTTTGGAGAAAAGGGAACCCTCTTGCACTGCTGGTGGGAATGTAAATTGATACAACCACTTTGGAGAACAGTGTGGAAGTTCCTAGAAAAACTAAAAATAGAACTACCGTATGACCCAGCAATCCCACCACTGGGCATATACCCTGAGAAAACCATAATTCAAAAAGAGTCATGCACCACAATGTTCATTGCAGCTCTATTTACAATAGCCAGGACATGGAAGCAACCTAAGTGTCCATCGACAGATGAATGGATAAAGAAGATGTGGCACATATATACAATGGAATATTACTCAGCCATAAAAAGAAACAAAATTGAGTTATTTGTAGTGAGGTGGATGGACCTAGAGTCTGTCATACAGAGTGAAGTAAGTCAGAAGGAGAAAAACAGATACCGTATGCTAACACATATATATGGAATCTAAAAGAAAAAACACCACAAAAAAATGGTTCTGAAGAACCTAGGGGCAGGACAGGAATAAAGACACAGACGTAGAGAATGGACTTGAGAATACGGGGAGGGGGAAGGGTAAGCTGGGATGAAGCGAGAGAGTGGCATGGACGTATATACACTACCAAATGTAAAATAGATAGCTAGTGGGAAGCAGTCACATAGCACAGGGAGATCAGCTCGGTGCTTTGTGACCACCTAGAGGGGTGGGATAGGGAGGGTGGGAGGGAGACGCCAGAGGGAGGAGATATGGGCATATATGTATACATATAGCTGATTCACTTTGTTATACAGCAGAAACTAACACACCTTTGTAAAGCAATTATACTCCAAGATGTTAAAAAAATAAAATAACATATAAATAGTATTTTTATACAGAATGGGGACTACAAGACTAGATGCTTAAAACACAAATTAAACATCACATGTGCAGACCTCATCAACATCTGTGGTCCCACTTTTTGTTCTTTTGTCCTCACAAGGGAGGCAGAGTGTAGTGGAAAAGGCACACATCTCCATATGAAGGTGATATATGTGCAAATCCAGGTTTTTGAACCATGTGACTTTGGGCAGGTGGCTGAATTTCTCTCCATTTTGACTTCCTGTCTGTAAAATGGCAATGAGAATATCTACCTCATCGTAGCACTGTGAATCCTGATATAACATCCCTGCTTCAGGAATGACATACTGTAAGTGCTCAGTGAAAATTATTTTGCTCTTTTGTTTTACTTGTAAACCTTCAGCTTCCTCTAATGCACCAATTGTGGGAAACTGCCAAATCGCTGTCTCACTTGCATCTCAGAATCAATAGATCCCAAAGTGAAGTCATTTCCTTTACTTCTAAACCAGCACTCCCTTTCAACATCCCTCTGTAAATAGTACCACCATTTTCTCAATGAATTAGAATCACTTTTACTCTCTTTCCTCAATCACCAAGATCTATTGGGTTTTCCTCTCTGGTGTCTGAAACAGCCTCATTACACCTTGTAAATACATACTTCTAAAGTTATGGAAACAAATGTCATAGGAACCACTGACGTGTTTAGAATAGAATCCTGACCTGGTGAAGTCAGTATTTAAAGATTCTTTTTGCAGTGCACTGCCCTTAGAGGTATGACTTTGAACTGCTAAAGAGATGAGAATTAGATTTGGAACAGAGAATCGAACAGAAACAAAGCCAGGTAAATGGGGCATAGACAATATGGAGATTTCCTGTTTTAGTGGAAGTTGAGGGTTTTGATGGGCTTCAGATCAATCTAATGGCTCTGAGATATATTTCAGTAAAGTTGCACCCCACCCTTTGCTCTGAGCCTTTTGCCTACTGAGTTAAGGATCATTAATTTATTTTCATCTTCCACCCCATTTAATATTTAAGAATGCTGAAGCCCAAAGAAGTAATATGACTTGTCCAAAGTTATCTAGCAGGTCAGTCAATGTTGCTTTAGTTGTCCTGTGTCTCCTCTCCTCAGAACTTTGTTCTCTGTAAGCCAATCGAAAATAAATTGAATGTCTCAGACATTAGTACTTTCTGAGTACAGATGCTGACATACCAACATTAATGCCCAAATTTACATTACTTATATCCCCACTTGAATAATTGCAGGACCTTAGCTGACATCCCCCAGAAGACTCTACTGGTTATTTCTAAGAGAACAAAGGAAAGAGTCAGCTTACAAACATGCAGGGGCAATTCCACTCATGCCTGTGCTAGATTTTGTCAAACTGCCTGCCAGGCTTTTCAGGGAATCATGGCCCTTCTGCCACTGCTGGGAGCTGCCTTCCCTCCTGCTGGTTCCTTGGGCTCAGAACTTCTCTGCTGGCCTTCCTGAGCCTTTAGGGTTCTATGGCTGCCCTGAAACCTACAGTGGACTCTGGATGGTGGGGAGAAATTCCAATTTCACACTAGCTTACCTAGGCCCTGAAGCAGTGCTGCTCGTGCCTAAGGTCTTACACATTTTCCAAGAACTTTGAGTTTCTGGCCCTAGTCCCTCCTCCCTCTTTCCCAATTGAAATAAACAAGAAATCTATCTAATAAGCAAATGCCAGTTCCCCAGGAAGGACTGAGACCATATGTTCCTTCCATTGGCACCACCTCCCCTCCATGCTCTTCAAAACAATCAAACAAATCATTTCCCCTTTTTACCAAATACATACTTAGGCAGAGGGGTGCTCCCAACTCACACTTGGTACATGTTTATGATGCTTAGCTCCAGCTCAGACAGAATTCCTTATCATTCGGCAAAACTTCTGTGTGAAAGGAAAGATGTATATTTGTGGGCTAGTGTTTGTCATTCTTTCTCAATGTGGAGCCCAGTTCCTGCCCTACACATAGTAGAGGCTCAATGAAGACTTACCTTTTAGGAGAGGTCTCCTGGTGGCAACAGGACTTGCAAAGACATGTCATTATCTTTGGTGTTTTGATTCCATAGAGACCAATCATGTATACAATAGCAAAATCATGAGCCTACACTTTGACTAAGAAATCTGTATTTGAGAAGACCTGTTGGGATGAGCAATCATGTATAGGGGATGTTGTGTGATTTATAAGAAGATGTATATATTTGATCATTGTCCTGTCCCCACTCCTGGCACAGAGCTCCTAAAATCCTTGGAATTTCCAAAGTGTTGAGAGTGATAAATGTTCCTTTCATTATGTGGATGAGGTGACTTTTAGAAAGCACCTAAGCATGGGAGCTGGTTGCCCCTGGAGTCAACCATATGATTAGACGGTTGGAACTTTCACTTCCCACCCCCTGACCTCTAGGAAGGGGAGAGGGGCTAGAGATGGAGTTCAGTCATCAATGACCTATGATTTAATCAACCATTCTTATGGTTGCAGTTGGACTTGGAATTGGCATTCTGAATTGGAGAGGGTCATTGGAACCTCCAGTTTGTAGCTGTTCAGAAGCACAGGTAACAACCTGGGTTTGGGACTGACATCTGAAGTGTATGTGTGTTGGGGAGGGGCAGTCTTGTGAGACTGAGCCCTTAACCTGTGGGATCTGATACTATCTCTGGGTAGATAGTATTAGAACTGAGTTGAATTATAGGACACCCAGCTGGTGCCAAGACTTGCTTGTTGGTGTGGGGAACCCCCTCCCCTACATGGATTGGAATTGAGATCTGAACAATTTTAGATGTGTATCCTTGATACTCAGCTCAGGCAGTACTTCCTCCAGGAAGTCTGCCCTGATCTCCCAGGATGAATTATGTGGTCTCCACAGCATTCCCACTGTTATCTTTGAAATTCAAAAGCTCCCCCCTCTGCTTCAAGGATCTTTGCCTTTGTTCTTTCCCTGGCCCTGTGTGTGGCTGGTTCCTTCTCATCTTTCAGGTTTCAAATCATATATTCTTTGCAAGGAGAGGCTGGTTTTGGCCATGGTCCTTGGGCAGCAGATTCTGACATGCAGGTGTGTATCCCGAAAGTCGATTGGGAACACCCTTGGGATAATACCTGTGAAGGGGGTGAAGGAAGCCTGATTGGACAGAGGGAGAAGCTGAGCTGTGATGCAGTCACAACAGAAGCCTCAGCCAATCTCACTGGGAGTTCTAGAGCTGGGATGGCCCTTCGGAATTGTACTATATTGAGACAAAGAGGATGGGCCCCTGCACTGCATCAGTCAGGCACCGGACGCAGGCTGCTTCTGGGCAGGGGTAGTAATGTGAGTTGGGCAGCTCCCTTCAGCTGAGGACAGTTCCTAGAGGTGCTCAGCTGTGACAGCATGGTGGCCAACATCCCTGAAGCCGGGAGGATGAGAGCTCAGGTCCAGAAGGGGGATCAGAGCATTCACTAGAGAGGTCTTGCCTGACCACGCTGTATCAATTAGCATACCACCCTTGCACACTGCATTCTATCAACCGCCCTGTTCGCTTCATTTCTATTCTGTCATATCACACATTACAATTAATTTGTCCTTTTGTACATTACCTGCCTTCTCCACTTGGGTAAAGGCACCTCTTGAGGGTAAAGACATTATTTGTCATAGAACAATGTGTAGTTGATACTCAGTAAATACTGGCAGAAAAAAATGAATGTGTGAACAAATGATGCAGGTTGATAACATAAACTCCATATCACTTGCTGCAGCAATTAGGATGTCCAAAGTTACTCCACAGAGTGAGGAGTCATTTTATAAAGGAGGTAAGTCTGCAGTATTTGGAAGGAATAAAAGAACATTAAAATCCCATCCTCATTCTGAAAGTAGAAACAGAATGTGATCTCAAATTGTAGTATCAGATGCATTGTAATTTTCAACCAAACTTTTCAAAAAAAAAAGTTAAATGTTTTGTTCTAATTAGTAAAGAAATGGATGTTTATTGTGGAAAATGTGTAGGGTGCCAACTATAAATAAGTAAATAAAATTCATCTATAGCGAAAACATAGAGAATGATGACTACTATTAGCATATTCTATGCTAGCATAATTCTATGCTAACATATTCTATGTTCCTTCTCGGTTTTTCTCTATTTGTATTTTCTATATAACTGAGATCATACTGCTGCTATAATTTCATATCTTGCAATTTTTTCCCTCAACATCATATAAAGTTTTTGAGGTCCCTGAAATCCTTTAGGCACCTTATTTTTAAAGGTCTATTCTTCTAGTTGCAACATTATTATTTAACCATATCACCATGATTGGATAATTAGATTGTTTCCAATTTTTGTGTGATTATAAACAATTCCAAGTAAACCTTTTAATAACATGATTTATTAAAGATTATTCTTTTACATGCCCAGATGATCTAATTTGCTAATCATATGCCTCATTTGTCAGATCAAATCACTCCTTTTCATTAAGGTCTTTTATCAGAAATAATAGAGTAGAACCAATCACTAAGCTAAAAGTAAGAAATCCTGGGTTCTATCCCAGGTTGGAAGCTTACTAATGATGCAGCTTTGGGAAAGCAATGTGTTTTCAACACTGAGCCTCAGTTTCTTTGCTTGTAAAATGGAATGATTGGGCTAGATCATCTTTAAAAATCGCTTTCAGCTCTAGTATCCTATACTTTTATAACTGCTTCTTATTTCTCTTCAAGAAACAGCTTCATGGGCTCAATTTCAGGCCTCTTTAACATTTTGAGTTACCTACAAATCTCTGATTTCCTGTATTTCTGATTTAACTTCCCTCCTTTTATCCAATTTTGGCTATTCCTTTATCTTCTTATCTAGGTCTTACTTTTGTTCCTTCTTTCACTGCCATCCATTAAGCTGAGATGAACCCTCTCTTCTTGATCTTTTACCCACTCAATACCTGATTTTTCTTTAAATCCTTTCTCAACACTTAATTTTTTTCCCTGCTAATCCTTTTGATGTTCAGTACTCACAAAGATTGCTCAGCCCTCTACTTTCTCTTTTTTTGCAAAAATAAATGCAAATAAAAAGTTGGGTAAAAGAATGTAAGAAAGTGAAGTTAAACCCAGTAACACGATATAGCACACATCTGGTGTTTTAGTATATTGTCTGTAACAATCTATATGTGGTATGGGGTTTAGTGGGGAGGGTGAGGGAAGGGGTCAGTGCTGGAGACTGGCTGAAAGGCCAAAGGATATTTCTGTCAACAAGGTTAATAGAAGCCCATATGCCACATTACTCTTAATCTCATAATAAAAATGATGATAGTAATCAGTAATTGGTAACATTTTAAATTGCTTTTTTATGTTGCAGACATTATACTAAGCATATTGATGTTCCATGTCTCCTTAAATCTTCAGAAACCCCTGTGAGGTAGGAATTATTATTACCCCTGATTTGTTGATAGGGAAACGGATGTATTGAAATCATTTTTCCATATTATAACAAACAAATATACAAGAATTATATCAAATCCCTGGAAGGTGTTCAGTGTAATGGCAGGCATGGATTATATCATGTGTCAGTTAGAATGTGGCAAATACTCTTCATCTGGGTTTGCCCCAGATTCAGAACCTGAGACAATGACTTTGCAGGTGATTCCAGAAATCGGGAGAGAGGGTGTGAGGAAAATGAGAGAGGGAAGGAGGGGTCGTCACAATAAGGGCATGTCATGGAGACCACTACTGCAGGCTCCTGGGGAGTGGAATCTGCCTCAGTGTCTCAAGATCAACTCCTAGAATTGTGAAGACTGACATTCTCTCTTTTGTTATACTACCCTTTCTGCAAGTGTGTTTTCAGAAAAATTCTTTTTGGAGTTGTTGATTGGCAAGGTATAACAAACAAAAGGAATGACTCAATCAAATAAGTTTGAGAAACACCACAAGGAAAATAGGAAAGGAAAGGAGAGTGACTCACTTTTCCTTCACTGTGCTTTTCCTTCACTATCCCATGTGATCTTCCCCACAAGGATAGGAAATGCCCAGCATTTCTATTTTATAGGTGAGGAAATTGGGGCTCAGAGAAATTACGTAACCAGGATAGGCTCCCCATACACAGGGGAAGAGTAGGTACTGGAACCTAACCCTGCCTGACTTGCGCATCCATCCTCTCTTCTGAATACCCGTTGTCTACAGGAGTTAATGCCTGATGTCATTTTTATGGGGGAAAGGTCACTCCCCCCATCTCTCACATGCTTAAATGCTGTCAGACACCTGTCTGCTCAGCCATAGGAATCGTGCAGTTTGTTGAAGGTCTGCCCTGCTGGGCAGTTGTCTAGGTCTCATTGGAGCTGAGATGTGTTTGTAGTAAACAGTAAACCCATAGGCCAGTTTTTTTTTTTTTCAAGATTAGCATTTTATTTTATTTTATTTTATTTTTTTTTTTTAATGCCCAACTTTAATTTTATAGCTACTTTATTTATTTATTTATTTATTTTTGGCTGTGTTGGGTCTTCGGTTCGTGCGAGGGCTTTCTCTAGTTGCGGCAAGTGGGGGCCACTCTTCATCGCGGTGCGGGGACCGCTCTTCATCGCAGTGCGCGGACCGCTCTTCATCGCAGTGCGCGGGCCTTTCACTATCGCGGCCCCTCCCGTTGCGGGGCACAGGCTCCAGACGCGCAAGCTCAGTAGTTGTGGCTCACGGGCCCAGCTGCTCCGTGGCATGTGGGATCTTCCCAGACCAGGGCTCGAACCCGTGTTCCCTGCATTAGCAGGCAGATTCTCAACCACTGCGCCACCAGGGAAGCCCTATTTTATTTTTTAATATTTTTTTTGGCCACACCACGTGGCATGCAGGATCTTAGTTCCCCGACCAGGGATCGAACCTGTGCCTCCTGCATTGGAAGCATGGCGTCTTAACCACTGGACTGCCAGGGAAGTCCCCATAGGCCAGTTTTTTAAAACAGTTTGTGGAACTTGTCCCAGATGTGGATACTGCATACCAAGCCTCTGCACTCCTGCTCTGTGCTGGTCGTCCTCATCTGTTGCTCTCTTCTTTCTGGGGTTAGTCATCTGTCAAGTGCTGCTCTCTATCAAATCAGTGCTTTCCAAAAACCCAAAGGGAAAGGAAGTTCTGAGTAAATAAGGGCAAAATGTGTCATATTTCTTTCAAACTAGCTTCCATGTTAAAATTTACCTGATTTATTTTCATTCCCAGATGTAGAGAGGTTTGGATGTTTCACAGCTGCTACTCAGATGGCCCAGAAATACTATTTGGGGCCATAATTTCAATTTCTCCTTGACCAAAACTTGAACTGTGTTTCTGGCTGACCAGAAAACCCCAAATAAACTTGAATTTCAGTCTCTTCCCTTCTGAGAGCATAGGCTTTGGAGAAAGATAGACATGATTTCAAATCCTGGCTCTGCCTTTGTCCAGCTGTGTAACTTTGGGCAAGTTAATTAAGCTCTCTGCTCTGTCAACATAAAGTGGGGATACAATAGTAATGGTCATATTTACTTGACAGGGTTTCTTTCTGAAGATGAAAGAAGCAATGCATAAAGTATTTAGCTAATTTCCTGTCACCAGCAGATACTCAACAAGTGTTAGCTTCCATTCTGTTCTCTCCAACCCCTGTCCTCTTATCCTGATAAAATAGGTAACAGACTAAAAAAGGTGTGTGTGTTTGTAGACAATAACAGTCAACAGCTCTAGATTTTTACTGTGCTAGAGTTGTGGCAGTGCAGTTAGCATGTAACTCCCAGATTAGGAATAAATGACAGTGAAGAAAAAATCCAACTCAGACACTCAGCTCCTGTTTGTTTCTGGGATAGAACTGTGTGTCTTATTAAATACCAACTACTGTGCTATTCTCTCTCCAGAAAATGATTGGTTGAACTAGGTAGCCAGGGAGTTAGAATTGAATAGAGCCAGGAAAACAGCTGTGTCTAGGTGAAGGCAGCAAGTTTCTAGCTCTTGCTGATACATTTCTCCGGCAGTTTTTACTTAAGAGAACCATCCATAATGCATGGCTGCAGGACTATATAGAAGGCAAATCGCCCAAACTGTGAGCATTATAAGCATTGAACATTGACTTTTCCAATTCTGGGAACTGCATGATGAGCTACCTATGATTTTTCTAGCCTGAGCATGAGAGAAAAAGAAATGTAGTTACTCAAACAAAAAGAGACATGAGAATGACTGATTTGCTTTTTTAGCATGCCTTCACCATCCTTCCAATAAGAGTTAATTATAATTCACGACTTTATAAACATTTGTTAAACAACTACTATGTGCCAGACACAAGGTAAAGTATTGGATATTCAGAGGGGAGCTAGACTACGGTGATCCCTCCCCTTCCTGGAGCTTTGCAGTCTAGTGGATCCAGTAAACATGTCACTAAAGAAATAAATACGTCTTTTCAATGAGACGAAAATGCTGTGAAGATTGAAAATAGTGGAAACCCGCTTAGAGGTGCCAGCAACCATTTAAGTGGAGCCTACAAGATGAGGAGGGGCCAGCCATGTAGAACGCCAAGAGCAGGAGACCCTGTCAGAAGCATATGCAAAGTCCCTGGGAGGGCAAAAGCTTGGCTTGTTCTGGAAACTAAAAGGGGAAGCCAGTGTGGCTAAAGCAAAGCTAGCAAGGGATGGTGGCATGAATGGCAAGTTGGAGATGGAAGCAGGGGCTCGTTGGCCATGTACCGAATGAGGCTTTTATTGTAAGGTTCATATGAAACCTTTTAAAGTGTTGACTCAGGGGAATGGCATAATCAGATTTACAATTTCAAAAGATCACTCTGGTTGCTTGGTGGAAAAAGGTTTGTGTAGAGAGGACACAAGAAGATTTGTAGCCAATTAGTAGGCATGTTAACATTCCAGGCATGGAATGATGGTGTGGAGGGGAGGCAGGAAAGTGATGATGGTGCAGGTGGAGAGAAGTAGAAGTAGAACAGGGGATACTCACTGGAGGCAGAATTGATTTGAGTGGTATCAGAGTGACAAAGAGGATAATCAAGGATAACTAAGTTTGCAATGGTTTAATGGAATAGGTGTGTGTTGATGCCATTTACTGGGTTGGAAAGACTGTGGAAGAAGCAGAAGGACAATCCAAACTTTCTCTGGGCCCCTTGAGAACTTTGTACATATCTTTGTTATGGAGTAAACCGTACTATGCTTTGGTTTATTGTCTACCTGACTGCTTTTTCTGCCAGCTTTTTCACCCCATTGGGTAAGAAGCACAAGGTTGATAGCATGGGCTTTTGAGTCAAAGAGAAACAGGAGTCAGATCTGTGCTCTATCACTTACTCACTGTGTGACCTTCAGCAGGTTACTTAACCTCACAGAGCCTAGGTTTCCCGCTTTGTAATTAGGTTCTAATAACACCTATCTCAAGGGTTGATGGATTAAATGAGATAAATTATATAATGTGTCCATTGCTTAGTATGGAATCAATGAATGTTAGCTATTGTTAGCTGTCACTGGACTCTTTCATAGTCTTGGTCCATAATAGATACTAAGTATTTATGGAATAAACAAATGAATGGGCTAGAAGCCATTTAGGTACTTACTGAAAAAATAAATAAATTAGATCTGGATTATAATCTTAAATCTAGGATTATCCAACTAATTACTGTTGGTTTTAACTTATTTGGGTTAAACCTGAACTCAGTTTCCTCATATGTAAAATGAAGCAGAGAGGTATGAGGGAAGGGTAGTTGTATGTTAGACTACACAGTTTCTTAAAAAGCTTCTAAATTTAAACTTCCCATAATATTCTTAATTCTTTGTTTTAATATACCTATTTAATCAACTATTAAATGGTGCCTAATAATTCATTACATGCTTATCTGCTTTCTCAGTTGATACAATATCAATGATAGTTGATAGGCCAGATGATATGATTCTTGCTTAACAGACGAGAAAGTTGATGTTAAATGACATGTCCATGGTCAGTACTTGAATTCAGACCTCATGACACAGACTATAATCAGTTTTCCACTATGGCTCACTGCTTCTCAGACTAGGTAGTAGCCCTCATATGCAAACAGGAAGAATTCATTTCTAAGAGCCATACTATTTTTGAAAACAACAATTTAAAAATGTTGGGTCATCCTAGGCTTAATATTCATTCTAGAAAAAATTCAAATGGAGTTTCAGAGCTATGAGAAATCCAATAGACCAGTAAGACTTCCAGTATGCACTTGCTTAGATGTTCTTGTCTCTTTTAGGTTGACCAAGGGAAATGTAATGTGAGCCCCACATGTAATTTAAAATTTTCTAGTAGCCACACTAAAAAGTTAAAAAGAAATAGATGAAATTAATTTTATTATCATATTTTATTTAATCACATACTTCCAAAATATTATAATTTCAATATGTAACCAATGTAAACATTTCTGAGATATTTTACCATTTTTTTTTATTCTGAGTCTTCTAAGTCTAAAAATCCAATGTCTATTTTACACTTATAGCACATTTCAATTCAGCCTGACCACATTTCAAATACTCAGTAGTCACATGTGGTTCCTGGCTACTGTGTTGGACAGCACAGGTAATACAACTAGTACAATTGCCCAGTCACCAGTCAAAACTTTAAATGGTTTCATGTCACCCTTACAATAAAAGCCACCTTCTGTACAGGACCAACCATTCCCTGCTTTTCTCTCCACCTTCCCATTCATGTCACTTTCCCTTGCTCACTTGGTATTTCCCTGAGGACAAATACTCGGATCATAGAATGTTGTCATGGAGAATGGTTGGGCTGTGTGGGACATCAATTAACATGGCGGTATTCTTTAAAAAGACCAGTCCAGCTAGTTAAACTTGGTATTCCACTTGAAATGGATTATACTAGCCCATTCTATCTCAAGTTAAATTACCAGAAAAAGGGGCTTCCCTGGTGGCGCAGTGGTTAAGAATCCGCCTGCCAAGCAGGAGACACGGGTTCGTGCCCTGGTCTGGGAAGATCCCACATGCCACGGAGCAACTGGGCCCGTGAGCCACAACTGCTGAGCCTGCGCGTCTGGAGCCTGTGCTCCGCAACAAGAGAGGCCGCGATAGTGAGAGGCCCGTGCACCGCGATGAAGAGTGGCCCCCGCTTTCCACAACTAGAGAAAGCCCTCGCACAGAAACGAAGACCCAACACAGCCATAAATAAATAAAATTAAAAAAATAAAAAAAATTAAAAATTAAAAAAAAAAAAGTTACCAGAAAAAGATCTTAATTCAGGAAATCTACAGAACATTAGGACCAGAACACTCTATGTAGTAATTCTCAATATATGTACCTCCCTGCAAAAAGACCCATAAACACACTCATGTATATATGCTTGTATGTAGATAGAAAACAGCTGAAATAATTTTCTAAGAAATTGGTCTCAGTACTGACTTTGGAAAAGAGAATTGTGATGGGTTGGAAGAAAGAATTATGTTTTTTACATATGTTTTTATAGTGTTTGATTTTTTTACCAGAATTTTCAACAAAAATGATAAAAATTGTTTTTTCAATCAAAATTATTATGATACAATAAAATTACACTTTTAGTAAAAATAACTATCACACAAAAAGATAGCATGCATCAGAGAGGAAGAAAATTCCATTGGTCTTTTGCTTTTTATTTTTCTCAGTAGGACCCTTTCTTCAGCCAGAAAGTTAGAAATTGCAGTGGCATGTTATCCAACGTTATAATCAATGTATAAACCCAACAAGGGTTCAACCATATCACTGCAACATCAGAGGCAGACACAGTCTGTTGAAAAGTTCCTGTGAATTTGATGGGATTTGTAGCCCTACATCACCCATGGGCTCAGGCTGTCAAGCAACCAGAGAAAATCAATAAAGTCTCCTTACTTGTGCTCAGAATTGCAGGGCATGTTTGATGTGTTACCAGCCACCTGGCCTAAACATATTCTGGAAGATTGTGATCATGTCACTGAACTGTTCTAGATCGATCAAATCCTTTCTTTTTGGAGGTGACATAGTTTGTGTAGTATTTATTTCCCAAAGGGAATAATTCACTGAACACTAACTCCGGGAGTTACTCTTTTTAAAAAATTAGTGAAAGTTTCTGCTTACTATATTACCTTCTTGGAAAATGACAATCAACCTCAACATATTAATGACTCAGAGAAGTCCTGTAGTGAAGAAACCTTTGATGTTGTTTAATTCAGTATTTGCCAAGTTAGTGTGATCAAGCAACTTCTGGTTTCTTTGGGACATGTTTAATTGACACCTGAGCATACTTTGGAAACCTCTGGTATAGTTAGAAGTGGACCTCACTTATTGTTTATGTGATCTTGGTCAAGTGACTTGATTTTCTTAAGCTTTCTTTATAAAATGGGGATAATAATATATGAGGACTACATAATTTAATGAAATAATTTATGAAGGAAGGATCTTCATAATGGCCACACATAAAAGAGGCACTTAGGAGCTCAACCAACATTAATTCTTTTCTGCTCTCCTCCCCTTCCCTGTTCCTCTGTTATTAGGTAAACGCTCATAGAAAGAATATGATCTATAGAAAATAATATTGCTAAAGCATATTAGAAAATAAGAAACTTAGAAACTTATGACACACTTGTCCAATAAGGCTAAGACATGAAGGGGTGCAGATGAAATGGAAAATGAGAGTGGCCTAAAAAATGTGAACCACCCTTGTGTGTGTTACTTTAATCAGGTTTTCAGCACAAAAAATATTTCAGTCTGTAGATAGTCTTTAAGTAGGATTTCTCCAATTTTCTGCTTTGTTTTTTTTAACTGAAAAGAACCTTACAAATTGGAAATTCCTAAACTAAATATAAGAATATGAACTTTATAGGGCCTGGATTAAGTTTCACTCACTTGAACTTAAGTATTTTATAGAAGGTCCGCTTATGAGTGTGATGAATAATAGCGTAATAGCCTAGATTCCCAACAATGTTTCCAATCTAAATTACCAAACATTGTCCTATTGTTTAATACATATCCCCCTTTTAGAAGTGAAGTAATATATGTATATTTTGGATATTTTGGATTTAAACATAAGTTTAAAAGCCACATGTAGTTTTATTTAAAAAAAAACAAATATGTGATATCAGTTAGGGTAACTGCTCCTTGATCTAAATAAGATCAAGTCACAACCCCACTGTGCATCCTGTGGAAGATCCAGGGCCATCAGTAAGTGTGTTTGTGAATTCCCAGCAGGCTTTGCATTTCATGGCCACCTGCAGCTCCAAGTCTTGCTTCTGCTGACATAGTTCAGTTACACATTTGCCTGTCATCCCAAATGAGCTGTCCCCCAGACTCACTGTGTCAACCCAGATGTAGAACTCAGTCCCTTTACTTGATGTTCAAACACAAACAACAAATGAAAATGAAAAACAAACAAACAAAAAACAAAAAAAAAATCATTTTAAGGATTTTATGGGTGTAAAAGAATATTTAAGGAAAAGAAGGAGATTTACATTTAAGAATCATAAGCAATATAAAAATTAAATAGTCGGCATTCCTTTCTTAAAGTCTTGTGGCCATTTCTGCAAAATAGGGCTTTGGGGTACCTCCATATGGCTAAACTCTGATCTTGCACACTTTACTTTCTCATTTTCTCTATTACCTCTCCTGAGGAACAAAGGAGGAAAAAAATCCTTATTCCCCCCCAAATAACCCGATATTAGGTGATGTCCTTATTGTTCAGGCAATCAATAAATCTCTATTGCCATTTGCCCTACTTAAAGGAGCACATGTGAGAAGCAACTCCAATTGGAAACCAACCCCCGTGATTGCAGCATTTGTCCCTTAGATGTTCATTTTCAACTTGGGGTTCATATTCGAACCCGTTGTCCATGACACACCAACATGGAAGCTCTGTCTGTACCAAGCGGCAGTTCTTAGTTTGGAGGATAACTATTTATTTATTTAACATGTCTCCCAGGGCTCTTCACATTGAATTTTATAGGAGCTACATAGCTTATATTTTAGGCTAGACAATCCTAAATTTACTTTTCCAACTTGGTGAAAGTTTATCCAATTATTTTCATAGGATATAGACACCATTGGAAACTTAATTATATATATATATAAATATATGTATGTGTATATGAATAATCAATAGATGTGATAAATACTATAATTTAAACCATGGTTATTTAGTTTTGTTGTATCATTTTTGTGTTCATATTTTATTTATACAAATTTATTTTTCTGACATCACAAGGAAATGAGGTATTTATTATTGCCAAATAATTAATGCTCCTCTTTGATAAGAAGTGACAAAATTTTATTAAAACATTCTCAAATTATTTCTAAAGTACATGTGTCTCTCACGGAATACAATGATCATACTGTAGTAAGTTGGGATGAAAACAAGGGGAGATGGGGGGGAGACATACCATTGGAGGAATTTTATAGAGCAGCATTATTCAAAATTGCAGTTGGGGAGTCATTTTGGTGAGTCTCTATCAATAATGAAATAGAATGGAATAGAGCGTGATCGACAAAAAAAGGAGTATATTACATATTACATGGTTAAGTACTTTCCTGTGAAGTTTTGTTTGTTAGGTGTTTGTGTGTGTGTGTGTGTGTGTGTGTGCACGTGCACCCTTGGACACAATGT
Source organism: Balaenoptera acutorostrata (assembly GCF_949987535.1). Lineage (NCBI taxonomy): Eukaryota > Metazoa > Chordata > Mammalia > Artiodactyla > Balaenopteridae > Balaenoptera > Balaenoptera acutorostrata. The sequence continues at coordinate 67,007,911 of NC_080069.1, read as the reverse complement.
AAAATGTATTTGTTACTGTGAGTCACAGTCAAAGACGTTTAAAAGTCATTAATATAGAGGCCAAGCTGCACTGGGGCAGCATATGAGTGTGATCACCACAATACAGAGTGTGGTCCTCACTCTTGCAAGTAAGAGATGGAATTTTCTTTGCACATTGATCCTTAACTTAATCCTGTTTCCTGGGGGAAAAAAAAAAGTGTAAGATCAGGCTCAAGTTGAGGGTTGTATGAATCAGACCTGGTATCTCTCTGTTGGGCCAACCACAGTAGGCTTTGAAATTGGACCACCGTGGTTCAAATCCTGGCTCCACCACTTACTAGTAGTGTGACCTTGGGCAGGATGCTTAACCTCTCCAACTCTTGAATTCCTCGCCTGTGAAGTAGAGATAACAGTTTTTCTTATTTCCAAGGGTTACTGTGAGGGATATATGAGATCATTTATTAAACTTTTAATATAAAGCCTTCACATAGTAAACTATGTTAACTGTTACAATAATTATTCTACTTTCCACAAACAGTTATAGTAAATATGAACATTTGTCCTTACTCTGTGTGTGTGTGTGTGTGTGTGTGTGTGTGTAGGATTAAAGGGGTGGTGATCTTACTTATGATAGAAAAAGTCATAAAATTTACCAGCAAACCACTGCCTGTGGCACTTACCATATTTTGCCATTGTCTTTCCAACATCTGTCTTCTCCCTTCAAGCACTGTGAGCTTTAGTGGGGGAGACAGACAGTAGATGAATATTGGAAAAAAGAAGAAAGCACAGACTAAAAGTAGGGATTTTAATCTCTTACGTCGAATACTCTGTCCATGAAATGCGTGAAATCAAAGGATCAATGAAAAGCCGCCTGCATATTCTTTCTGCTTGGAATAGATCATTTGAAGAAATAAGTACATATGCGTTTTGACAATTGTCTTAAGAGGATAGGTACATTCTTTCCCGTTGCATATTGCCACTTTGGCATCCAATGCGGTCAGGGAGATCCCTGTTAAAACTAACCTAAGCAAATAAAGTGTACTTCCTCTCACGCTGACTAAAGTTAAGATTAAGTCCAGATAATCCTCATCTTTAAAAAATTCTCTCTATTAAAATAAGGACCATTATATGCTCACTTTAAATCATTTCTCTAATCTTATTATTTTAACTTTTCCCTATTGAGCTAATTTTCAACTTTATTCAATTATGACTCGCTCCTTAATTAATACCAAAAAAATGTTAATGCAGAAGTGATTTTAGGAATCTTATAGTCAAACCGCCATCTTTAATGGAGAAAAAAATAAGACTCAGAGAAATGAAAAAAAATATTGCCAAGATTATACAACTAACTGTCAGCAGAGCTTATATCAAAATCCATGCTTCTTGAATACTCAGTTTGGAGTTATTCCCCTTTCTCTCATCTACTTTCATTTTAGGACTGTAGTAGGTAGAAGAGCTAAGGAAACATTACTTTAAACCACTATTTTCTATGAAATACTTGCTTTCTGAAGGCACCATATTGCCTTGCTCTCCGGGCAGAGCTATGGTGCTTTGAGTCTCCCTGGAGTTTTCCTATATGAACAGTGGTGCTCCAGTGTCTTTTTCTGTTTGTTGTCTGTCCTGCTGATTCATTTTGATTTCAACTTCATGTTTTGTGTGGCTCGCATGGTTCTGCTCTAGCCAGCAGGGTTCTGCTTTCAACATTCTGGAAATAATAAAAATGCAATAATAATCTTAAGGGGATTGTGCTGGGGGTTAGTAAAGGGAAGGATGAGCTGTGATGGCAGAATTAAATGCAGATGTTGAAAATGCAGCTGGATGGAGAATGTCAGGTCACAGACAGTGCACAATGGCACACACATATACACATGCACATAGACATTCTCATTGCAGCGCAGGGTAGTGGTTGTCCTGTGGCAGGCATTGTGCATGCAGACGGCAACTGAGACATGTTTATGTGTGTGGCTGGAGTAGAGTAGAGAAAGGCGGAGACTAAGAGGGTGGTAGCTGGGTACACAGTTTTTTTTGTAATACTTGTTAAGGCAAAGGTTTGGGAAGTGCAATGACCAAGAGCATAGCAGAGGATGGAGAGTAGACAAGGCAGCAGGTATGCTTGAGCATGACTGCCTCTGTTCTAAGTATACATACCTACAGACATATTTTTTTCTCTCTCATCTATTTATCATGAGTCATTTTTCTTCCTATCCTCTTTTTTAAAATCCATAATTATTTATAAATTTAATATATGGAATGTTTGTTCATTTAAACCTTAATGAGTATTATTATTATAGGAGACACGTTACCTCTACCTCAGAACGTTGTAAAAACTATAAAAGATGTCACCACCTCCCTATGATGTCACAGGAAAAGGAGACATTTACTGAGGGTATATTTTCTGTAAGGTTTTAACATATGAAATTGCCAATATTCAACTTTTTTTGAACTATAATAATGACAGTATCACATTGTCTTCCTTTTACTTGTCCAGGGTTAGTGGGAAAGAGATAACACATGAAGTTGCTGTGTGAGGAGCCATTTAAGATTGACTTTTATTGTCTGCCTTCCAGAATATGTGTGCACAGTAGGTAATATAGGACTTTGGAATCTGACAGGCTTCAGTTTCAGTCCAGGTATTTTCACTATTTTCTTTGTGATCTTGAGCTCATTTTATAGCTTCTCTAAGTGTTAATTTTTTTCACTTATAAGATGGGGATTGCAATAGAACCAACTGTATTTGTTCTCTCTTGATGCATAACAAATTCTCCGAGAACTTAGTGAGTTAAAAAACATGACCATTTATTATCTCATAGTTTCTGTGAATCAGGAATTCCGGAGCTGCATAGCTGGATGGCTCTGGTTCAGGATCTCTCCTGAGGTTGCAGTCAAGATGTTGGCTGCAGCTTCAACCATCTACAGGCTAGACTGGGGCTAGAGGATCTATTCACTTGCGTGATGATGAGTTGGTGTGGCCGTTAGCAGGAGCTCTCAGTTCTCCGCCATGTGGACTCTTCTGTAGGGCTTCTTAAGTGTCCCCACAACATGGCAGCTAGCTTCCTCCAGAGTGAGTAATACGAGAGAGAGCAACATATTTTATGACAGTCTCAGAAATCACGCATCATCTATTCCACAATATCCTATTGGTTACATAGGTTAGCCCTGTTCAGTGTGAGGGCTACACAAGAGTGTTATTACCAGGAGTCAAGGATCACTACAGGCCATCTTGATGGCTCACTACCACACCAACTAAGCTGATGTACATAAGTATTTAGCTTGGCATGTATCAAGTACATTTTGAGCCCTAATTAAGTGTTAACTATTATAATTGTTATTAATTTGTTGAAAGTAGTTTAAAAGTTAAGGCATAATTTCTGTTCAAAATTTGGAAATTGCAAAAAAATCACAGAGAAGAAATTTTAAATAAATAGAAACACCCACTTCTTCCTTGTTTCTACCTTTCTCACCCAGAATAGTACACATAAAATAAGACATGCAATGATGTTTGTTAAAATAAAATAAAATATCAGAATCCTTGTAGCTGCTATTTGAAAAAAATTTTACTAACTACAAACTTTCAGTATTCTACAGTATAATCTCACATGTAGTTTACATGGTTCTTTTGGTATTATAAATAAGTAAGAAAGAGATTGAGTAAATTCAATTCAATATGGTAAATGCTCTTCAGTGTTCTAAAAGTTCAAAAATTTCTCCTGTTCTTCTGAATACAATTACTGTTTGGTTTAAAAGACATCTTTTGATTTTAAGTGACAGAAATCAACTAAGTCTATTCCAAGAGAACAGGGAATGTTAAAGCTCACACAAATTGTGAAGTCAGAGGCAGAACATTATATGAGCATAGCCAGATCCAGGGGTTCGAATGATATCATCAGGTCATTTCCCTATCTTGACTGTTTTCTCCCATGTGGGGAGCAAGGTGATACCATCATCCTCACACCACCACCTTTATGGCATAGCAGTAAAATGGAAAGAAGACCTTTCCTTCCCAGCACCCATTCATCAGTCCCAAGTCACATGCTCACTGTTGAGCCAATCACTGAAGTTAGGGAGATGAGCATTCCGATTGGCCAGCCTGGTTGATGCACCTACCTGAGATAACAATGATGATGGTGGTGGTGAGTGCTACCATGGTGGGAAAGTGTGTAGAGAAAGGAAAAATTATACCTACCATAGTCTACTATGAGTAGAATTTATGATAGACACAATCTATAAAATGAATTAAAAAGAAATGTGCAGAATAACTATGTTTCCTAATTATATACAAGGAGACCTGAGAGATATTGTGGGTTTGGTTCCAGAGCACCGCAGCAAAGTGAGCCATACAAATTTTTTGGTTTCCCAGTGCATATAAAAGTTATGTTTACACTATACTGCAGTCTATTAAGTGTGCAGTAGCATTATGACTAAAAAATGGACATACCTTAAGTAAAAAATACTTTATTGCTAAAAAATACTAACCATCATCTAAGTCTTCCTTGAGTCAAAATCTTTTTGCAATAGTAGCATCAAAGATCGCTAATCACAGATCACCATAACAAATAATAATAATAAAGATTGAAATATTGGGAGAATTACCAAAATGTGACACAGAGCCATACATACAAAAGTTAGTTTTTTAATAACTCATGATACTAAAGTATAAGCTCTAGAAGTATAGAAAGGTGTACAAGAACCTTGTGAAGATTGTACAGACTAATAGTTTTAAATTAGGTTAAGAGAAATTGGTTCAGGGACTATTTATTGCTGATAGACTGTGGACATACAAAGGAAAGGAATCTTCAGCCTCCAGTCTCTCAACTTTGCATATGTCTGTCTTATCTGAAGGGATCCTCCATGAGTTTTTCTTTGAAGGGAAGGTTCTGTTACTAAAAAACTAGTTTGGAAAACTGATGTCATGTAAAAGAGGATTCTAGAGTCTTAGAATCTATATATATTCATTAGTCATTAGTCATTCAACAAACATTTGTTTAGTGCCCACAATGGTGGACAAACAATAAAAAAATACATTGCTCTTACCTCTTAGAGCCAAGAATTTAGTATATATTTGTTGCTGTCTTAGGGTTATTTTAAGCTCAGACCAGAAACGCCCCAAATCCACTAACATTTGACAGATATTTAGCAAGTTTCTATTACATGCAAGGTAGTAGGGAGAGCAATGTCACAGGTGGGTGCTGGGAATGCAAAGATGAATAACAGTCTCAGCTCTCAGAAAATCACAAATCAATACTTTGCTTCTAAGTCTCAAGGATGGTGGACTTTTGACCTCCTCTGATGCTTATGCTTTCAGTGAAGGAGGAAATATGAAGTGAGTGTTATCTTCCATATTTCTCATTTCTCCTCTTCAACAACAGCAAAAAAATTCCTTCTGTAAGGTTTAAGGAATCTCTATGAAGAAAAATGGCAGCAATACAATAGCTCTTGGGTGGCTAAATCACAACTCATGGACTATTTGTAGATCCCAAGAGGACTGTTCAGTATCAACCTCATTCCTAGTGGTGGAACAATATTTCAAATGCAAAGCCTTCTTGGAGGGAAAACCACATGTTTTTATTTATAACATCTGTACTTTAATGCACAATTCTTAGAACAGTTTCTTAAAGTGTGGATCACCTATGTTAGAATCACATAGGAAACTTGTTGAAAATACAGATTTATACCCCCACCCCAGACCTTCATAATGAGAATCAACAGACTCTAGAATTCAGCAATTTAAACAAGGACTCTAGGTGAGTCATAGATACAGTGATGTTTCAGAAACAATACTTTAAAAAACTTAAGTTATGTATAACATACCGAATGAGTAGCCAATTGTACTCTGGAATATATTCATTCATTGTGTTATGATTATACAACTTTAATAAACTCCATTAAAACAACAACAACTCACCAGTATACCATTTTGACCTGGTAGTTATTAAGGAGTTTCTCTCCACACATCAGTTTTCCATTCTAACCCAAATCAAAGTGACTGTTGGTTTGGTAACTGAGAACTCTTGTTTTTCCTTGTCACAGTGATCTAGGTATGCAATAAAGTTAACAGAAGAATAGCCCTCTGGCTGTACACCCAGCAGTCCCATCCTCACATTCCTCCCAAGGCATCTAGGAAGTCCATATGTGCTCTCACGTGGTCCCTAGATGGCCTCATCTCCTTTCTTGCTCTTCAGGTTTGCAGTAATATTGCTCTGACACCATCACTGGCATGTCCAACACCTCATCCAGGATTCTGTGATTCTTCTCCCAACTTTCCAAATCCAGGAGCTCACTTTGGTCCTGCTTTTATACGTCCAGTTCCAACAGGCTACCCTGCCAGTGAGGCATAATTGCTTCATAGCCCTGTATCACCCTCTGCATCCAATGCTTTAAATGGGTCTACCTTTACTCTCAGTGTCTTGCCAGAGAGTGGAGTGATGTGATTCTTAATTGGTTACTTCTTCCTGTGCACAGAAGTTGATCAGAAATCATTTATGGTAGGGTTTAGGAGGTTGGGTAGGGAGCTGATGACATTCAAATTAGTCATTTTTTCTTACAAAGTTTCTTCAACCTCCTATCAATTTTGTTGACCTTAATATTCTCCCTTGTAGGCTGAGGTTATTTTTTTTCCATAGGACGTTTCAGTAGGATGCTGTCATTGGGTTAACAATGTCATCAAGGACATAAGGTTTTCTGTCTTCTATAGCTTGTTGGCTTGTCCTCACACTGGTTTACCCTGTGGTCACAGGATGGCTACAGTAGTGCCAGGCATCAACTATAGACTCAGTAATCAAAAGAAGAGGGTCCATCCCTTCCTGAGGAAACCTCTCTGACAAAATTCCCAGCAAGTTATCTCTTTTATATATTTTTTTTAAATTATTTATTTATTTATTTATTTTTGGCTGTGTTGGGTCTTCATTTCTGTACGAGGGCTTTCTCTAGTTGCGGCGAGCGGGGGCCACTCTTCATCGCGGTGCGCAGGCCTCTCACTATCGCGGCCTCTCTTGTTGCGGAGCACAGGCTCCAGACGCGCAGGCTCGGTAGTTGTGGCTCATGGGCCCAGTTGCTCCGCGGCATGTGGGATCTTCCCAGACCAGGGCTCGAACCCGTGTCCCCTGCATTGGCAGGCAGATTCTCAACCACTGCGCCACCAGGGAAGCCCTATCCCTTAATCTCATGGACTAGAACTGGGTTACACACTCACCGTTAAACCAATCACAAGGGGGAACAGGTTAAACCTGTGGATTTTTTTCCTTAGAATATTCAATATTTCCTCCCTGAAAGCTAGACACAGAATAAAGTTGGGGTGTTATTAGTTGAGAAGAAAAGAGGCAGGTTTGGGATAGGCAACCAAGAGCCTCTACTGAAAGATGATGAAAAAGCTCTGGAAAAACAATGGAGTTTTTAATAACCTAACCTCCAGCATGTTGGCAACCCCGATTTCCACTCTGGAACCCCAGAATAGCCAGAAGCACATCTTAGACCTTGGCTTACCATAATGGGGAGGTTTTTGATTTTTCACTAGTTATCTGTGATCTAGTGTCTGATTTCTCAGTTTGTTTACCTGCCTCCTGGTTTGTTTGGTTGTGTTTTTTTGGTTTTGTTTTTGGGTTATTTTTGGTAAAAAAAAAATCTAAGAACTTACAATGCTTTTCAGGTAGATATAAATATAATGTAGGTTTAATAATGAGACAAGGGAATTCCCTGGTGATCCAGTGGTTAGAACTCAGTGCTCTCACTGCCAGGGGCCTGGATTCGATCCCTGGTAAGGGAACTAGGATCCTGCAAGCAGCGTGGCATGGCTAACCTAAATAAATAAATAAATATTTTAAATAATTAATTAATTAATAATTATAAAGATAATGAAACAATTGAGATTAAATAAAACACTGATGTTTGATATCTTCCAAGGTTTACTAATCATTTCAGTTCTGTTGATCAGAACTCGCTTACTTTTCACAAACAGCCAATCACTTCAAAGGTGTAAGTAACATGAGCCACCAAGCATAGCCTCACTTCAAATGAAAACTGCCAAGGGGACACCCTCTGCCTCAGTCCTGAAGGGGAGATGTGTCCAAAAAGTTAACAGAGGGAGGAAGGAGGGAACAAATCCTCCAAATCTCTCGAAGAACAACTGCAACTAACCATTAAAGTTAATTAGAACAAAGTGTCAGAAACAGAACTTTGAAAATTTCATTGATGTTTACTCTAAAACCCACTTTCCCCAAAGCTTCCATGTGCTTCTTTATTTGGTTTTATTTCTAGGACCTGTGCTCAGAGCAGCAGATGTGGGAGCAAAAATGAAATCAGAAGGACTTTGGTATTCTGGAGTAAATTGCTCTCCACTGCATTAGTGTGAGAGAACAGATTGTAGCTAGGATAAGAGCAGTGTAAATAATTTTAAGTGTGCAATAGCACACAGCATCGATTTAAACGACCTGGTAACTCAGCACCATCCCAGGCAATTATTCCCTAAGCAGGATTTATGTCGTGTGTTGTCAAAAAGCAGTCCAAACCTTGGACACTGATATACGTTTAGATATATGTTTAGAAGTTGATCTTCTCAATTGGAAAAGACCTTTGGATTGCTTTGTTATTAAAAGCAGAAAGGCCCTTTTCTCTTTCTTTTTCCTTAAATTTAATAACCCTCAGTGGTATTAGGGAATAGTTTATCTTTTCCCTGTCTTTTAAATATTTTGAAGATACACATGCAGATTGATTTGAAAAATATCTGAAAGGATGACAGCATTTATCATAACTTTTATTTACACATGTGTAATATATGAATAAAAGTTTTAAAAGTCTTACATTTTATTTCAGATGATAGCCTTCATATACATCTAAAACTATTCCTGGGCTTTTGGTGAAACTGCAGAAGAAATTAAAATATTTTAGGTCCCCCCGCCCCACACATTTCTTTCCGGGGAAGCAGCAGCAAAGCTTGGATTCACATAAAGAACCGCATGTTAATGTCATAGCCTCAGGTTGGGTAAATGCCAAGGAGCACATCATAGTAATGAACCTTCGATTGACAACTCAGTCAGCCTTTTGACTTCACATTTTATGGCTCCCCACTCTGCCTGACATTACAGTTGGAATGCTGAGCACAGTGGTTTGCACATGCTAATCTCAGGTGCTCAGATGCATTGGTATGCTTTCAGTTTGGAGCAATACGCCTCATGAACCTGAGGTTTAAACTTGGCTGTAATTTTGGCAACAGAGCTGCCAATCAAGACCTGATCTAACCCTTTCATTTGCTGTTCTTTTCTCTCACTTATAACTTGCCAAAGCAGAACCAGATCTCTGGGACTCAGGTGGGATTCTGAGCTAATGTACAGAACCTATACATGTAGTATATATCATAGTATAAGAAATAGAAAGCTGGATTCTAAAGCTTGTGTCTGTAGCTTCTCCAACTGTTGTTGTTCACTGTTGTTTAATACCCTTGGATTGGTTTATCTGTCTCATGAGCAAGGCTCCTTCAAACCCATCTCCATCTTATTTTGCTAATTGTGATGAGATAAACTTATTTCTCTCTCTCATTCTTCCTCCTTCATGGGAATTAGACACATTAAAATCAGGAGAGCAAAAGAGGGAATTTGGTATTGCAGATCAAATGAGGAAAGAAACAGAAACTCTAGCTGTGCAAAGAAGAGATTATTTTGGCAGTATAAAACTGTTCTACTGTCTTACCAATCCTCCATTTGAAGCTTTCCAAGTACTGCTCCCTTTGCACAGCCCCACACACAAATAATTGTTAACTTGGGCCAGAGACTTGAGAAAAAGAGGAAGCCCACAGGGAGAAATGCAGTAGGGTCATAGACCTTCCTTGGCCATGGCGGAAGAGGTCTGCTTTCCTAGCGACCCTGAGGGTAAAAGTTGGAGGCAATGGACAAAAAACAATTTGTACATCTTCTGTATTTTATGTGAGCGCTCAACTACAAGTAAGGGTGTTTAAAAATGAACTGTACTGCCCCTCTTATCCATCTAAAGAATAGTACTGGGGTTACTCTAAATTGATTCCAAGCTTCCTCATGCTGAATGGAAGCCATAAAAGGTTTGCCACCATGCACATTATGAAAGAGCTCTGTCTGTCTATCTCTGCACCTTAAACATACAAATCGATTTCTGCGTGAAAGTATTTCATTATTTCAGTCCATGCATTCAATAGATGAAGCTCAGATAATGAATGATTTGTCAACATCCACAGGATGTGTTGGAACAGGTCATCAGAATCAGATTGCTCATTTGATTATAATACACTGTCTGGGAAGTACCTACTAATTAGGACCTCAAACAGAACAATCTGGGGATGTCCTTGCCTATATGGCTGCTTGTGTGAAGCTCTTTGGATATAGGAAGGCTGGCCCCAAGCCTCTGGACCTCACTAGGCTCTTGGTTTGCTTAGTTTAGCAAAATCAGATTCTTTGCACCTATTGCATTAGCTATACTCATTTATTTTCCATAGACATATAAACTCTAGGGAATGAGAAGTTTAATCAGAAGAAAATTTGAGAGACAATCCTTAAAAGCTTTGGTAGAGATGCTGTTAGGTCCAGCTCATTGCCTCCCACACTGCTGTTTTCTGCCACAGTTTTTCTGTGCATAACAAATCAAGATCATAAACCAAAAAGTAAAGCAAGGAATCATGGGCTTTCAAAACTAGTGGAGATGTTATAGACCATCTTATTGAAACATTTATTTTATAGAAAAGAAACAGGCCCCGAGCCTGCATGCTTTCATTCATTGACAATTTTTCATTTAGCCTTTACTGAATGGCTGGCACTGGTCTAGTTACTGGGAATGTAAAGTTGTAAACAGAACACTCTAAGTTTCTGTCCTCATCGCAGTTATATTCAATTGAGGAGTGAAGAAGTGTGGGTATGTGTTTGAGCAAAATGTCAGAGAGTGATGGGAGCTAGGAAGAGAAACAAAGCACAGTAAAGAAACTGAGCAATAGGAGTAAAAGCGGGAGCTTTTCTGGATCTGATGCAAAGCACTCTGAGGGAGTTTGAGGAGACACCTGATTGATGCAAGGGACAAGATGTTTGACTATTTTAGGGGAGGATTTCCAGGCAGAGAGAACAGTAAGTGCAGAGACTCTGAGCTAAGAGGATGTAATATGTATTTGAGAGACGGCAGGAAGTATGTTTGGAACTCTGTGAGCAAGAGGGAGAGTTTGTGAAGTGAGATCACACAAATATCCAGGGTTAATCACATAAGGCCTTGAAGGCCAAGCTAAGAAGCTTAGAATCTATTCTGTGTGTGATAGCACAAGACTGGCAATGGTTGGGTTTCAGGAAAGAGGGTGACATGATCCAGTTTACATTCGAACTGGTCCTGCTGGCTGCTATGTGGAGTGAAACTGTAGTGTGTACAAGACAGGAAACAGAAAAACCAGTCAGGAGGGGATTATAGTAGTCCAGGCCACAGTGGGGGATGACTGAAGCAGAGTGACAGGTGGTCAGATGTTAGGAATATTCTGAAGATAGAACTAACAAGATTTGCTGAGGGGTTGGGTGTGTTAAAAAAATCAACTGAGGCATGTTAAAAATTTTATGAGTTTATCTGAGCAAAAATCAATTTGAACTGGGCAATACCAAACCAAAAGTAGTTAGGAGCACTCCTGGACAGAAGCCAGGGGGAAGACTTAATGTGGAGAAAGTACGGGAGCAAAGAAAGGAAGTTATTGGATTGGCTATAGCTTAAAGCCTAGTTGGCTGCTTGTGATTGGCTGTCCTTAGTGTTTTGATTTCATAACCTTGAGGCATTTACAGGCTTAGATTTTGGTTTGCCTACTAGGCTGCCAAGACCTTAGAGCCACCTCAGTCTAATGGCCTCCTTGTTTTATTAATTTAACGAGTATAGAGCATAAGAGAAAGAGAAATGTCAAAGATGATTTCTAGGCTTTTGATATGAGCCCCTGGGAGAATGGAGATGCCACTTTTAAAATGGAACAAAGAGATGAAGCAGATTTGGAATATGAAAGGAGAAATCAAGAGTTTCTTGATTTTGGTTTTGGATGGGTTAAATTCAAGACACCTATTAGTCATCCAAACAGCAATGTCAAGAGGCAACTGAATATATGAGTCTGGAGGTCAGGAAGATTTGGGGTCTAGAGATGTAAATTTGAAAATCATTATCATTGGCTTATTTAAGATCCCCCTTGGCAGATCTGAGACTTCAGCCTAAATTTCTGCCTCCGTCTTTGTTCCATATCTGACTGTATCTAGATGACTTATTAAAACAAAACAGACTTGGCAAAAATCAGCATGCTTTTCAAGTACTGTTTTAATGTAAAAAATATATATCTTACATGAAATAAACATAACATGAAATATATATGTATATAACATACATTCAAGGAAAAAAGACTAAATTCAGTAGGAGAAAATCCTAAATATAAAAGAGGCCTTATAGTAATTTTTATTTATTTATTTATTTATTCATCAAAACACTATTTTATTAGAGGCCATGAATCCAGAAAGAAAAATAAGCTTATAAAATTATTTGTATTGTTATCTCTTCAATGGAATGGAAATTTTCTGTAAGTTTTCAGAAGGCACCTAATTTTTTTTTTTACATCTTTATTGGAGTATAATTGCTTTACAATGTTGTGCTAGTTTCTGCTGTACAACAAAGTAAATCAGCTATATGTGTACATATATCCCCATATCCCCTTCCTCTTGAGTCTCCCTCCCACCCTCCCTATCCCAGCCCTCTAGGTCGTCACAAAGCATCGAGTTGATCTCCCTGTGCTATGCAGCAGCTTCCCACCAACCATCCATTTTACATTTGGTAGTGTATATATGTCATTGCTACTCTCTCACTTCGTCCCAGCTTCCCCTTCCCCGCTGTGTCCTCAAGTCTGTTCTCTACATCTGCATCTTTATTCCTGCCCTGCAACTAGGTTCATCAGTACCTTTTTTCTTAGATTCCATATATGTGCGCTAGCATATGGTATTTGTGTTTCTCTCTCTGACTTACTTCACTCTGTATGACAGACTCCAAGTCCATCCACCTCACTACAAATAACTCAATTTAGTTTCTTTTTATGGCTGAGTAATATTCCATTGTATATATGTGCCACATCTTCTTTATCCATTCGTCTGTTGATGGACATTTAGGTTGTTTCCATGTCCTGGCTCTTGTAAATAGGGCTGCAATGAACATTGTGGTACATGTATCATTTTGAATTATGGTTTTCTCAGAGTATATGCCCAGTAGTGGGATTGCTGGGTCATATGGTAGTTCTATTTTTAGTTTTTTAAGGAACATCCATACTGTTCTCCAGAATCCTTCAAATCAGAAGATAAACCATCAGGGTGAGCTCCTTCCTTCTCCCAATAGCTCACACACTGTTCTTTGATTCCTCTCCCCTTTCCTCTGACCTGTGACTTGAAATAGGGCAGCTCTTTCTGGGAGGATTCTGTTCAGCATCCAGGCTGTTTAGGAGCATAGGCTCTCCTCGTCTTAACAATTGGAATCAAATGGAATCCTACCTGGGCTCATGGACCACTATATATTCCAGGTGTCCTTTAGTGACATTTTACTTACTCTACAAAGCCATATGTGAACTTGAGACCAGTTAACATTGTTATCATTTCTCGAGAACTCAACTATATCCCAGGGTTCAAGTCGGCTAAGGCACTCCAGCTAATATTCTCCTTCTCTATTTGGACGTACGTCCCTTATAGTAATTTTTAAAAATCAGCTCTCAAGAAATGTTATCAATGTTAACTGGTCTCAAGTTCACATGTGGCTTTGTAGAGTAGGTAAAATGTCACTAAAGGACACCTGGAATATATAGTGGTCCATGAGCCCCGATGGGATTCCATTTGACTCCAATTGTTAAGACGAGGAGAGTCTATGCTCCTAAACAGCCTGGATGCTGAACAGAATCCTCCCAGAAAGAGCTGCCCTATTTCAAGTCACAGGTCAGAGGAAAGGGGAGAGGAATCATAGAACAGCGTGTGAGCTCTTGCGAGAAGGAAGGAGCTCACCCTGATGGTTTATCTTCTGATTCGAAGGATTCAAAGCTGAAAGTCTTATTTAACAAGATTATCTACAGGCTTATCTAGTTTTAATGCACTTCAGATACTCCGTTACTTTACAAGTTGCATATTTGTTGCAACCCTGAATTGAGCAAATCTATGGGCGTTGTTTTTCCAACAGTATTTGCTCACTTCATCTCTCTGTCACATTTTGGTAATTCTGCAATATTTCAAACTTTTTCATTATTATTATATTTGTTATGGTGATCTGTGCTTAGTGATCCTTGAAGTTACTATTGCAAAAAGATGATTATTTGCAGAAGGCTCAGGCAACGGTTAGAAATTTTTAGCAATAAAGTATTATTTAATCATGGTATGTACTTTTTAGACACAGTGCTATTGTACATCTAATAGACTACAGTATAGTATAAACATAACTTTTATATGCAGTGGGAAACCAAAAAATTTGTGTGACTCACTTTGTTGTAGTTGTATAGAACCAAACCCGCAGTATCTCCTAGGTATGCCTATATTAGAAAGCAAGTTCCAAGAAATCATGATATTTATTCAGGAATCAGTATCACAGTGGTGTTTTTGAAGAGCTAAACTGGTGGCAGAGGAGAATGTCTAATATTGCACAGAAATGGGATAACTTGGGAGATCTTGGATTCAGGATGTGTAGCAGCACCACTAGAGGGGTAACTCCCTTTCCTGAGTTGCACTGCCTATTTTTGAAAAATTACAACTGGGAGGAGAGCCGTGGGTAACACTGGGAGAGTATTATGTACAAAGACTTATACATATCCACTAATTTTATTTGATCTGCATGAAGAAGTCGCAAGATGGGCAAGACAGGCAAGAACATCCCTGTTTTCCAGATAAGGAAGCGAGACAGTCACTAAGTGGCAGAGAAAGGGTTCAATGCAGGAGAATCATTTAGCACTCATGTCAAGGAAAAGCATGTCAGTCCTACAACTGACTTGGTAAAATAAGCATCAAGCATGGCAGAAAGCCGAAACTGCTGTCAATTGCCCTCCTCCCCCTCAGCCATGGATATATTTAAACCAAGTAATAAAACAAACCAGCAGCTGGCACTTTTGTAGAACCAACTCTGGGGCCCCCTCAGAAGAAAACGTTTTTCTAGATAGACTTTGTCATTTCTCTTTTTTTATTTTTCATTTGCTATTTATTTTAAAGTTACATTTCTAACTAAGGGAAACATTTTAAAATAAAAAATTGGAACGAACTGAGCCAAATTGTAAACACAAACCTGCCTGGAACAGTGTGCAAGTTAAAAAAAAAATTTTTTTTTTAAAGTCTGCCTTCTTGGCATCTGCATGATGTGACCCCAAACACGTGGTCCCTCAGACACAAGTGTAGCAGCCCCTTCCCCACATCCAGACCCTGAGTCCTCAGTCAGCTGACGAGAGGAGTGGTGACTCATTATTTATACTATTAAATATTTATACACTTATAGTATTAAAAACAAAATATACTAATAAAAACAATATTGGTGATCATTTCTTGACGTCCTAGTACATCACAGTCATTAACACGCGGTCAGTCCCCAGAAAAGCTGGGGAGTATGACTATTCACATTTTAAAATCAGGAAGCCGAGGCTCAGAGAATGTAGCTCGTCTAGGGACAAACAGCTTCCAACTGGCTGGTTCTAAAGCAAACGTTTCGTCTGCATTGCCCTCGTCCCTCTGAACCTCGGGCTTCTAAAGGCAGGGTCCCTGCACTTACATCCGAGGGAGACAAATTGAATTTCCATTGCTTTAGAAGGCACAACCTAAATTGCTCCCTACCAGAAAGACACCTGGGTTAATATAGACATATCTCCTGGAATTCTTAGAGAACCAGTGTGGAAGGAGCATCCTGAAAGAGTTCCAAAGACCTGAGCTCACATGACCCATCTGCTTCTTACTGGTGATTTCACAGTCCCTCAACTCCCCAAACCACCTCCCTTACTTCCATCTGTAAAATGGGAACTCTGGGAGATGCCCTGCCCATCCTCTTTCCTTGCTGTAGACCCAAGTGTGTAAATTAATGAAAGTGCCTGTCAATTGGAAAACTCCCTACCTGTGAGGTTAGTGTGATTTTTTTTTCTCATTTAAAAAATAATGTTGCCAAAATTTTCAGTATCCCTATATTCAGCCATGGTAAAACCTACTCGAGGAGTTTACTTACCTCACCCCTCACTCCTCATAACTATACAGCAAAGGAAACTGTAATGAGATTGTGCAGCAGAAGCCACAGAGAGAGGGTCACATTTTCACTAACTCATGGGGAGGGGCTGATTCTGCTGGTGCTGCCAACATGTGCCAGTGTGTCTCTCAGCTTGCTCTCTTGGTAACAGGTGTTCACAGGGTGGTGAGGATGGAGAGCAGGCCTCCCCCCAACTTTGCCTGTCTTTTAATTGTCAAGGGTTTTGACAGGCGTTTTGCAGTTCTCTGTCACACAGTTCCAAGCATGGCTGCACAGCATGCTGCTTAAAGCAACCCCAAGTCAGGAACTCGGAGAATCCCCCCCTTAGAGGTTCTGTTTGATGACATGCCTGGATATGAGTGTGGGTAGCCCTTTTTCTTGACATGTGTCTGCTTTATTCATCCTCATGGTAGGTGGCACACAGGTCAAAAGTTTTTCCCACTGGTGATTGGGCTTTGCTCTGGGTAACATATCAGACTTGATTTCTGTGCCAGTTTAAGCAGATCTAAAATATCCCTTTTCCTTGCTCTCATGTATCCAGTGTATAAAATTTCCTTATATCACAGTCACTTTTTTTTTTTTAAAGGAATTCCTTTATTTTTATTTTATTTATTTATGTATTTATGTATTTATTTATTTATTTATGGCTGTGTTGGGTCTTCGTTTCTGTGCGAGGGCTTTCTCTAGCTGTGGCAAGTGGGGGCCACTCTTCATCGCGGTGCGCGGGCCTCTCACTATTGTGGCCTCTCTTGTTGCGGAGCACAGGCTCCAGACGCGCAGGCTCAGTAGCTGTGGCTCACGGGCCTAGTTGCTCCGCGGCATGTGGGATCTTCCCAGACCAGGGCACGAACCTGTGTCCCCTGCATTGGCAGGCAGACTCTCAACCACTGCGCCACCAGGGAAGCCCCCACAGTCACTTTTTAAAGTGTCTGTCTCTCCCAGTCGACTCTCAACTTTTTTGATCAGGGACCCTGCAATATTCCTAACACACCTAGCAGTGCCTGACATACAACAAAGGCTAATAAATACATATTGGACTGAATCTTAATACAGTGCATCCATGGTACCTGAAAATGGTAATTCCCCTGAAGGAAATGAGGCCAGATTTCTTCTAGTTATCGAAACCATTTTGGTGATAACATGACCAGAATCCAGGGCTTTCACCAATGCTGGCTCTTAGTCCCAGGCTTAATGGCTATTTCTGTAGTTGGCTATTATAGTGATGAAGTCACCTATTGGGTTTTATTGTGTCCACTCAGCTTCATATATAGGTAGACACCATTAAAAAATACATATATATATATTATTTTGTACCTCCAGGTACAGGACAGAATGTGCATTTTTTATTGGTCTGCTTTGCCTACTCACTGATGGCATATTTTCCTTTGCTGAAGTGCATTGTTATTCTAGACATAGCCTGCATAACACAACATGTTTAATTTAATTCACATCACTAAATCAGTATTATGCAGGGTGAAACTGAAGGAGGGATTTTCCTATTTGGGTTCTTGGGAAATAGAAAGGAACTACACATACACAGACATCACCACCACCACCACCAAGCCCAGTCCTTCCTTGACTTCCCATATTTCTTTTGATTGCCTAGGCAGTTATGCAAGCTAGGAGAGGGTAATCACATTTCATGCTTCAGGGCATGATCTGATCACAAGAGGGTCAGGAAGGACCTCTCCCCTCCCTTGTAGAATGGTTCGGTTGGCCAGATGCACTAATTGGGGTGAGGGGTTGCTAAATTCCTGTGAAGCATCAGGCATTTGCAGCTGCAGGATTCTCGGGAGTGAGCTTGCAGGAGCAGTGGTCTGATCTTCTGTGGCACCTTCACGGGATCGCTGCAGAGAGTGCTATGTCAATTTTCTCTCGGTTCCCCACTACCAGCTCTGTCCTTTGGAATCAGAGAATACGTCTCCTTCTTTATGCAAAGAGAGAATCTTAGTGCTGAAAGGGAATTTAGAAATTACCTAGTCTGATCTTCTGAATTTATGGGAGGTAACATTTATGTTCTAAAAGGTTAAGTGACTTTCTCAAGAGCATAGTAGGAGCTGATGGCAGAACTGAGTTTAGAACCTGAGTCTTATGACCCAGATATTCAGATGTTCTTTCCACTACTTTACAGCTGAGATCTGTTCTACACACGTCAGTCAGGTTCAATTACACCAGTGGTTCTCAAATGTAAGCATTCATTTGAATCACGCAGAGAGCTTGTTAAAATACAGATTGGTGGGCTCCAACTCCAGGGCTCCTGATTCAGTAGTAGGTCTGGCGTGGGGTTTAAGGATTTGCATTTCTAATGAGTTCTCAGGTAACGCTGATGCTGCTGGGCCAGGGATCATATCTGAGATAAGAATCACTGAAATACACTAAAGTTGTCAAATAAAACAAATATTTTTCTTTCTTTGCTAATTTGTTCAGCCCTTTATTCACTTACTCATCAAATATTTATTGAACACCAACCGAGTGCCTGGCATGTTTGCTGCTGTGGCTGGGGACAGGAAACATGAAGATGAAAAAAGCATGACTGTGAACTCCTGAGGAGTTCACAGTTGGTGGGGAGGGACAGATGCATAAATAATTACTGAGCAATCTTTTAAATGCAGTGATAGAAGTCTATAGAAAGTGTAATTGTTGCATAGCCCTAAAAGTAGTGACATGGGGACATCTCAGGGAAGGCTTTACCAAAGAGGTGACATCTGGGCTGGGCTTTGAAGGATAAGCAGGATTTCTCCAGGCAAAAGGAATATTATAGGCTGACAGAAGAGCACATGCAGAGGCATGGAGAATGGCCTTTTTAGGAAGAGCTGGCTAAGAGTGGCAGGAACATGGAGGGGGCTGGTGTGGAACAGAAGTCAGGGAGTGGAAAAAGATACAGATGGAAAGTTATGGTGGGTGAAATAACGAAAGGCATTCCATACCCTGCCAAGTAGTCTGGAGTTCATTTTGTGTGCAGCAGAGATACCGAAGGGTTTTAAGCTGAGACATGTTGTAAGATTACTCTGGCTATAGTGTGGAGGGCATATGAGAGGGATTTCTTGGAAGCAGGGAGAAATTAAGACTTTATTATGGTAATCTAAATGAGAAATGATGATAGCTGATCCAAAACAATAGCAATGGGAATGGATAGGAAAGAGTAGTAAAGGGTTAAAATAACCAGGACTTGTGAACAGATCAGAAGAATGACAATAAAGAGAGTCACAGATAATTCCACATTTTCTAGCTTTCCAGCTGACTAGATGGGAATGCTATGATGGGAGATAGGAAATAGAGGAGCCCAAGTAGGTGGGAGATAAGTTCATTTGGGACAAGTTGGGATTCTGGTGTCTATACAAAGACAGTTAGGATGCTCTACTGTTCCTGGGAAATAGAGTCTGAGGTTCAGGAGAATGGTCCAAGATCAGTAGAGAAATTGGGGTAAAGTCAGGGAAGGGTATGAGCCTGCTTAAAGAGATGAGAAGAATTTCTTGTCCTGGATTATCATATAAATTGCTTGTCAGAGTGATAAGCGATATATCCTCAATTATAAAGAAAAGGAAACCAAATGATTAATGATACATGTTAAACTAAGGAATAACAAGGAAAAAAATGGAAAATCAGAATTTAACATTTCTAATTTTGATAACTGAACATTCTGAGAAAGGATGATAAGAAAACAACTGTAACAAAATGAATTCCCAATTCCCAGTTACTGCTCTTAGCCAAGCTACTGCTGCTTCATCACTTGAGGCTTTGGGGAAATTCTTACCTGCTCCAGGCCTCGATCTTCTTCTCATCTGTAAAACATGGCTGCTGAGAGGAGTAAACAATTCCTGCAAAGCATTTAGTTAGCATAATCCTTTTTATGCTTGGCACATAAAAAGGGTGCTGTAATTTTTTTTATATTTAACAGTGCAACAATTTTACTAGAAAACGGAAAATAAGAACTATCCAAGAAAACCACCAGTAAAAGGACAAGTGAAGACCATTACTAACTATACAAAGAGAAATGCTATTCAGCTGGTCCCTTCTTGCTACTTCCTGAGCACCCAGAATGGGGATGTGTATTTGGTCTGGCGTGCCACCTACTCGTTACCGAACTCAGGTTCAGCTGCTCGCCGCTCAAAAGCCAATAACCGAGGGGCAAGTGTCAGTAGAAAGGAAAGGTGCTTTATTTAGAAAAGCTGACTATTTGGGGAGGAGGTGGACCCATGTCTGGAGACCAACTCCAAAGATTCTGTTCAGCCATGACAATTTTCAAAGGGAAAAAGGGGAAACCACCTCAGTTAATCATCAGAGTAGGAGATCAGATTCTTCATCATTTTTCCGTTGCGTGCAGACCTGCTGACTTCTCCTGATCTTCCTTTGGATGCTCTCTTGCCTGCTTGGTCGGCCTGCAAATTTGCTAAGGGGGAAGCTAGGGGTAGAGAGTCAGTCATTCTTTAACTACTTAATCTTTTGTTCTTACTCCTTTTAATCCAGGAAAGGAATCAACAGGTCAAGCAGAGCATTGTATACATTCAGTAGAGAAGTCAAGAGTTAGGTTAAATGTTACCTAGTGATCTCATTTTTATAATTAAGGTTTATGGAGAATAGAAATAGACTACAGGAAAGGGGCAAAAGAGCTGCTTAAAAATCCCCACTTGTCAGACATCATTCCATTTCTATGAGATTAGGGGTGAAGGTCCATCTTCTGTAACTTCTTCATGCTGACATAGAGTGTTGTATTTTCAGAGTGGAAGATCTCGACATGGGTCTGCAGCATCTCTTTGCTGACAATTTTAGTTGCTTGCTTACATATATGGGCAGACCAAGCTACAATTATTCTAATGCCCACAAAGATATATATTATTATGAGCAATAGTGTTAATCCCATTCTTTCATCAGACACTGAGTCTATGACTCTATTGTCCTAATCATTAACTGCTTGAGCGTGCTCTTTTGTGACTCTGGGAGGCCTGGGAGACTTCAGCTTTCCTACAAACAAGAGGCAGGGGACATAGAGGGGCCTTTGTACTTGGGGGGAGGGGGCCACAGGGTTCTGCTTAGTTCCGCTATGACTATGATACCACAAAACACTTCTGATTCCTTGTATTCATTGCCTATGCTGTGTAACAAATTACCAAACTTGACAACTTAAAACAACTCAAATTTATTATCTCCAGTTTCACAGCACGACTAGGTACTTTGCTTAGGGTCTCACTGGGCTGAAACCAAGGTGTTGGCCGGGGCTGTGGTTCTTGGTTCTCACAGGCCCTCTTCTAAGCTCACAGGTGGTTGGCAGAATTCATTTCCTTCCAGTTGCAGAACATTTCCCTTTGAGTTGTTGGCTGGTGATCACTCAGCACTCCAGGCTGCCTGCCATTCCTTGTCATGTGGCCCCCACAGGAAATTCTCAGTGTGGATGTTTGCTTTCTTCCAGCCTCCAAAGCACTTTCCATGCATTGACTCCCCCTCCTGCCTTGGAGGAATCTTTGGCTTCTCAAGTCTCTGACCTCTGGACTGAGATATAATGATTCGCCCATGTAGATAATCTTAAGATCAACTGACCTGGGACCTTAATTACATCTACAAATTTCCTTCACAGCAGCACCTAGAATGGTGTTTGAATAACCGGGAGAAGGTATATTTTCACCCAGGGGTTGGGAACCTTGGGGGACCATTTTAAGAATCCTGTCTACCACACTCCTGAAGCATATGCAAGTTTAGTCACAGGACTGAGCAGTGGTTTTTAGTGGCATTGCTGCATTTAACATTTGCCCTTTTGGCTATTTCTCTACATTCCATTTACCTTTGAATGACAAGTTGCTGAATTATCTCAAAGGCTAAGAGACATGCATTTAGAAGTGTGACATATTTTTTCTCCATGCTCTCAGGATACCTCTGAATGATGTATAATTATAGGTCTTTCACCTCTGACTCTTTGCTCATAACACCTAAATAATCTTTGGGTCAAGGCAAGGATTTATCTGTCACACACACACACACACAAAAGCTTTACAACTCAAAATTGCTTACTATTCCTCACTTCAAGATTTGAGAAGTGTCAGTTTGATCAATGTAGTCCTGGCAACAAATCAGTTGAGGTCAAGCCTGGTTTGAGGGGGTACTTGAACATATGCTTCCCCCGAACATATATTTAATTCAGGAGCAATATATTTCACATTGTCAAATCAAGTGGCATCATTCAAGAGGCCCCTAATTCAGACACAGCCAGGCTGAGAAACCAGTAATAAAAAGGAGCAAGGGGCAAATGCTAAGCTAAGGGTGGTGGTGAAGTACAAATCATGGCTGAAATGCTTAACCTCTAGGGCTGCCAGCAACAGCCGTCTCTGCAATTTGTCCTGGTCAGGTGAAACTCCAGAACTTTTTAGATTGATCTGCATTTGGCCTACACCAGTGCTGCAAGCAACAGCTGCCCAGCAATTGGCCTAGGAAAAAAAAGAGACCCCTTACCTCTCCCCCAACACACAGCAAGATCCTAAAGATCAACCTATATTCAGGTCTTTTAATATGTTCAGACATATTCTTAGTTGGTCACCGGATTCTAGATTACTCAATGCAATACACAAAGGCAACAAGCGATGGTGTAATGATTTCTTGATCATCTGGAGATATCAAAGTTTTTACTGTGTAAAGGTTGTGCTAATAGGTATCTTGGACATCATGAAAAATGTCAATATTTGAATGTATACTCACATTTTGATCTGTGTTCCAGGGAAAACTCTAAGTTCATTTCAAATTACTTATTTTTGTACGTTTTTCTCTTCTTTCTTTGCTAAAGGTAATTATAAACTCTCATTTCCATGCTGTAAAGAGATTCTAAAGCCCGTAAGTCATAATCAAGCTGGTGTTCTTAAATTCCCGAGTAATAGTCCCTGGATTCTTGAACCTGTTTGTCCTGCTCACCCCACTTCATCCCCAAGCAAAGGGAAGATAATAGGGGCACCAAATGCACTTCCTGCATTGTAGGACTAAGGCAATGTCTCTTTTCTCTCTGAAGTCATCCCTAAAACAAACTAGGAACTCTGACTTACCACCAGCAGAAATCAAAGCAAATTTTGGAATACACTTCAAAAGAAAAAGAAAATGAAACAATTTTTAACTACAAGTTCTATTTTTGGGGGGGAGGGGAGCATTATTCCCAACTGCCTATAGACATGGTAGAACAATACTTAGCTCACACCTAGTTAAGCGACTCCAAGTTGGGAAGAACCAAACATACTTTGGCAATATATCTGATGAGTGGGCAAGTTTATTTGGAAAAAGCTCTTACTTGGTTAAAGAGTCATACTAGTATGTATTCTGGGAAAGATGTTACAATTATATTACAATATATAAGTTTTAAGAGTTATTCTATGTATCCAGTAAGTCAAGCCAAGACCAGCAAGTTATGTAATTTGGGTTTAAACTAAGAAAATGTTAGGACTACAGCTGTCCTTCAGTAGAATGGCTTGCCTTTTAAAGCAGGTAGTAACTTGTCTTCGTTAGCATTTTAGTGTGTCATGGGCCCTCAAGGAAGTACCCTGCTTTGGGTCCTCTCTGGTCCCTTCTAATTTAAAACTTCTATATTCACTAACATCACATGACTGAATTGTACATTTCACTTAAATACTTTGTTGTCTACTTTATGTTGCAATGTCTTCTCAGTTGCACAGATATATAACCATCCATGCCATGAATTCTGGTGTAGACAATGCAAGAGACTTATTGTCATTTGTGAGTCTTAAAAGACTTGGGCCCTTCTTTACAATATTAGAAAAATAGCCCTAAAGGTACTCTACTTACTCAACCTATCATTCAAAATTTACACGTTGTGATTGGCAGTTAAATTTCAGAGTACTTTTCTGCTCTGAAAAATAGCTACATGTAACTTTATAGAGAAGCCATAGCATTTCAGAAATAAAAAACTGGTTAGAAGCAGACTTCTCTTAAAAAGAAAGTGTCTAATATTAAGTTCTCTCAAAAGCAACTCAATTTCATCATAGAAACCTTTCCTGTGCTTGTGGAAAAAGAACCAAACCCCCCCCCCGTCCCCCCGCCCCCCCCACACACAAAGCACAAAAGACTTTGAATTTCTCTCAAATATTTCGGTACTTGAGCTTTTTATTTTATGCTGATTTTTATGATTATCTAATTGTTTCATAAAGGTAATTCTTGCCTCTCTGGAACAATCCTAGTTCTGAAAGACAAGAACAGCTGGACAAGAACAAGTCCTAAGTCTATCACTGACTTGCTGAATGACCCTGGGCAAATCACTAGGACTCTGTTTTTTAAGGTTCACTTACCAACAATGAAATAACCACCTCAGAGTAGCTGGGAAACTCTCACAAGGTCATGGATCTGACAATGCCTTGGGAAGTATGAGCAATACACAGATAAATGTTTTATGCACTTCTGCCTATTGCATGATGCCTATCCAGGATGAGGTGGATAGTAGGTGTTGACCCAACCACAGGAGAAGTAGAAAGAACTCTTTAAAATAACTTAGGTCATTTTTCATTTGGTTTATCATTTCCTCTATATTTTTTTAAAAATTATACCCTCCTTCCTCAAATAACACAAAGAACCTCTTCTCTGAGGGATTTATTGGTCCCTGTGGAACCTGCGAAGAAGGCCACAAACACTTATGGCCAACGAATGACAACCCATGTTTGTCTCTTCAGTCTTATAGTATCTGCAGGACTGAAGTCTGTCAGTGTCCATGCGTCTGTCCAGAACATGCATACGCCCCATGCTTGCTCTGTGTGTCACGGGGATGCCGAGAGATGACAAATTCAATGGTGGTACTTCAACCAGCGCGGAAGGCCTTCCCTTTGGGGTCTGACAGGATGACTACACCCCAGCAAGCAATGCCTAGGGAAAAAACAACAGTACTTTTATTCTTTATGTTGTACTTCAATTTACCAGGTGCTTTCATATATATCAACTTATTTAACGCTCACAATACTCCTTGAAGATACAATTACCATTATTTCTATCTTACAGAAGAGTGAAGCTCAGGAAAGGAAAGTTGAGAGAAAAAAAAATTGTTACTTCCCCAAAGCAAGAAAATTACTAAAAGGGAATTGATCTGGATAATCTAATTAAGAAGGTAAGAGGGGGCTTCCCTGGTGGCGCAGTGGTTGAGAATCTGCCTGCTAATGCAGGGGACACGGGTTCGAGCCCTGGTCTGGGAAGATCCCACATGCCACGGAGCAGCTGGGCCCGTGAGCCACAACTACTGAGCCTGCGCGTCTGGAGCCTGTGCCCCGCAACGGGAGGGGCCGCAATAGTGAAAGGCCCGCGCACCGCGATGAAGAGCAGTCCCCGCACCGCGATGAAGAGTGGCCCCCACTTGCCGCAACTAGAGAAAGCCCTCGCACGAACCGAAGACCCAACACAGCCAAAAATAAATAAATAAATAAATAAAGTAGCTATAAAAAAAAAATTAAAAAAAAAAAAAAAAGAAGGTAAGAGATCTGAAAACTTAAAATTCTATTCACTCAGCTGGTCTGAAGAGCTAAAAGAATCACTACATTTTACTGGAAGACAGCTTGACAATCACGTAGTATTGTTACAAATAAGAACTGCGGGCCACAGTACCCAATGGTAGACCTAGTAATGTGGGCTTTGAACCCATGTCTACAATCTACCTTCAAAGCCAAAGTTCTTAAACCAAGGTCAAGTGCCCTCACTCAGGCCTTCTCCACAATCTACAGAAGAAGCATGGGTTTTGGTAACACATAAGCCTGGGAATCAAAGGCTAGCTGTGTCATATCCTGGGTGTCTGACTTCGAACTCTCTGTGCCTAGGTTTGTTCAACGGGAAAATAGTACTACTATATTCATACCTATCTTTAATAGCTTTTGGTAAGATTAAAAAGATTGAGGCTAGTAAGAGTTCTCAAAAAAATATTGTGATTTAAGAAAAAAGAAAGAAAAGCTTCCCAACAACTTTTTCTCCCCACCCCCATCTTGGGGGGGGGGGGAATGCCTGCCGCCACGTGACCAACCCGGGCGCCCCGCCCCCGCCCACGTGGATGCGCCCCTCTTCTCCCTCTTCCCCCAGCCCAAGGGTAGTGCCCCGAACTCTCACTGATGCCGAAGACCATCTGCGCAATAGTTCCTGGACCCGGGGGGTATCCCAGCTTCATGGGCTTCCGTGCCGCCCAGTACACGTACCCGCCCGCCCCTATCAGCCCGGACCCGGAGAGCACGCGACAGCTCCAGCAGTTATTAAATAGAGGGGCTTCTGCTGGAGAGGTCGGCGCTCCGGGTGCAATGACGGGCGCGGGGTTGGCGGAGGAGGCGACCTCAGGAGGCGCAACGCCCTTGACTGGCTCGAGTGGCTGGGAAACGAAAGAACCCATCACTAGGAGCTCGGCCTCAGCCGTAGGAACCTTCCCACGAACTGACGTAAAAGATGTGCCCGGAAACAGAGCGCCTGCGCGCTGCACCGGAAGCAGCCCGAGGGCCGCCGGGAAATGTAGTTCTTGCTTGCCTCGGAGGCGGGAAAAGACAGAGGTGGACTGCTACGCGGGTGTGTTGTGGCGAAAACCTTGGCCATGACGGAGGCGAGTTTTTTTTCCCTCCCAGTCCTTTTAAGAATTTAGCCAACTCCCTAAATGTCTCAACTCGCAGTCTCCTTAGAGGAAAAGTCTGGGTTTCTAAGTGTCCTAACAGGAAAGGTGAGACCTCGGGCATGTCACTTCACCTGTTTGTGTGTTTGACTTAAAAAGGTTGGAGGTGTTTGACTTAACAAGAGTTAAGTAGTTTGTGCCTGACTGTATGCTAGACACTTTGCTAAGCGATTATCTGCATTATGCCATTTGCTATTCCCGACCCAACACGGTATCAGTTTCCCAATACATGACAAAACTGGTTAGGTGACATAGCCATAGTAGACCCAATGTCTGTGTGAAG
Source organism: Balaenoptera acutorostrata (assembly GCF_949987535.1). NCBI lineage: Eukaryota > Metazoa > Chordata > Mammalia > Artiodactyla > Balaenopteridae > Balaenoptera > Balaenoptera acutorostrata. Next base: position 66,980,855 of record NC_080069.1, on the reverse strand, counting down.
ATAGAATCAAATTTCTTAAACGCTACCTGTACATAATGTGAAGGGACTACACAAATATAAGACAGGTATTAAAAATGGGTTTGAATTACCTGCATAAACACTTTTAATTTCGCTGTAGCATTTTTCATCCCACCTTTCTTTCGGGTAGGGTTGGGCATATGTTTCTTGTGCTGGGTTGTTCTCAGAGGATTATTGGTAAGAACAAAGGCATTTAGAATTCAGAGTTTGTTTCTGTTAGAGGAGATGGGCGAAAGTAGGATTAATTTCAGGTTTGAACTTTTCTCCTTTAGAATGGCTTAAAAAATTTACATGATAAAAAGAAATTCACCCTTCACCTTTCTAAAACGGGGATGTGATTTTGGGGAGACTAAAAAGAAGACAAATATAAAGATATGGTTAAATAGGAGAAAATAAAGTAGTGAGAATACTAGATTGCCTGCTGCTTAATTTCTAAGACCATTCCTTTTCCATAAATAAATAAATAAATCTATATCTCTGTTGTGTTGTATGTAGAAAGACAAACTTTTGGGAAATTTGTGATCTGTACCTAGCTGTCACTACGAGTCAGCCACATGGCACAGAGAACGTTATTTATTCTCTCCGGCATGTAGTTACCTCATGTTTGAAATGAGATTTGAAATAGGTGATATCTAACTTCAAAATTCTATTATGTATTAGTAATCTCTCTTTAGATAACATTATGCTAAGTGCTGTACCAAATGAATTCAACAGTATTTCGCTTAGAAATTCATAGTTTATGGCTGCTGCTTCTTGCTGTGCTCAGATAAAATATTCTATAGTGTATTTGATTTCTTCTTATATATGTGAGAAAGAAATCATTATTTGGCAATGGTTACCAAACATTTTGATTACACTCTGTGGATAAAAAAGACTGAGCCCACAATAGAATTTATGCATGCCTATTTATTATTTATAAATTATATATTAATATACTACTTTATACAGTATTATAAGGATAAAATTAAATAATAGAAATGGAAATTTTAATATTTTCTCATATCCCAATAGATGGGATTGTGCATCTCCATGGATATCATGGTTATTAGCTATGTGAGTTTACTAATTTGTATTTTATCTAAAAGCTTACCCTCTTTAGTGTGCTTATAACAGCTAAGAATGTCAGGAGATGACATCTTTAATTCTCCAAACAAATATTATTAGAATGGGCTACAATACTTTTTGCCAATAACAGGCAAGATTTTATTTTAACCACTGTTTTTTTAAAGTACCTTCCAAAAGATGTGTTTGTTCTCTTATGATTGCCTCAAATGAATGATTTTAACCTTTTTGTGCTATTGTGACATGCCTCCAAAACTCTCACTGGCTTCTATGGAGTCCATGTTCTAGAACTGCACATAGTGCAAATTGAAATTGAGATGTACTTATATAATTTTGATTGGAAAATTATTGGAAACACTGGTACCTCTTAAGATAAATGAAACAGTAGGGTCTGAGGATAAGGGTAGAGGCCAGTGAAAGCAAGCAAAATTGTAATTAGAGGAAGAAGTGTGCATTTGGGGGGAAGGACATAGGAGGAAAAGGTTGAAAGCTAACTTTACCTCATTATCTCTATTGTATTTATTTCTTTTACTACTTACTATCTCTACAGTTCATTTTGCACTTATGACTCACAAGGCCTATGTCGTCTCCCATAGATTTTAAAAATGCAAAAGGCGTAAAAAGGTACTTAATAAAAAGTATCCTTCACACTCTGTTCCCCAGCCGTCCAGTTCCCCTTCACCGACACAGCCAGCCATACCAGTTTCCTGTGTGTCTTTTCAGAGTTATCTCTGTGCACCTGTGTGCACCTTTCCTCCAATGATCTGGGAGATGATTCTCTAACAGTCAGTGAGTAAAGATCTTCTTCATTCTTTTGTATGGCTCCATAGGATTCCATTGTATAGATGTACTATACTCATTGATGGTACATATATATTGTATATATATTGATGGACGTTAATAGACATTTAGACTGCTTCCATTCTTTTGCTATTACATATATATAAATAAATAACCTTGTGCATACATCATATCACAAACATATACATCTTAGAATATATTTCTAAAAGGGTATAGTATTTATAAGCTTGGTGAACAGAATCAAATTGCCCTTCAGAGAAGTGGTACCAGTTTACACTCTCACCAACAAGTAAGAGAAGACCTGTTTCCCCACCCAATTCCCTAAAATAGTGAATTATTGAACTTCAATCTCTGCCAAGCTGATAGGTGAAAATGGTTTAATTTTCTTTTTTTTTTTTTTAATTATTTATTTATTTATTTATTTATTTATGGCTGTGTTGGGTCTTCATTTCTGTGCGAGGGCTTTCTCTAGTTGCGGCAAGTGGGGGCCACTCTTCATCGCGGTGCGCGGGCCTCTCACTATCGCAGGCTCTCCTGTTGCGGAGCACAGGCTGCAGACGCGCAGGCTCAGTAATTGTGGCTCACAGGCCCAGCCGCTCCGCGGCATGTGGGATCTTCCCAGACCAGGGCTCGAACCTGTGTCCCCTGCATTGGCAGGCAGATTCTCAACCACTGCGCCACCAGGGAAGCCCTAATTTTCTTTTTATAAGTGAGCTTCTTGATGTGTATTGAAGGGCAATTTGTATTTCCTTTTCTGTGAACTGTCAATATTTTTGCCCATTTTTCTCATTGGATTGTCTTTTTCTCATTGATTTCTAGGAACTCTTTATAATTAGTGAGATTAACCTTTTGTTTGTGATATCAATTCACATTTTTTTCTCCCAATTTGATATTTGCCTTTTGAATTTGATTGTTGTACTTTTTACCATGCACATATTTTAAACCTGTAATTGAGTTTATCAGTTTTTACTTTTATAGCTTTTGAGCTTCATGTCATAAATAGAAAGGCCTTCCATTTTCTATGGTTTCCCCTGGGATTTTTTTTTTTTAACAGTTAAAAATTTAATACGTTTGGAATTTATCCTATTACTAGCTGTCAGGAATGGAATCAGATTTTGTTTTTCTTTTCCTTTTCTTTTCCCTGATCCATTTTTCTCAACACTGTTTATTAAATAGTCCACCTTTTCCCCACCTATTTGAAATGCCACGTTTTCTAAAATGCCATATGTTAATGTATGTCTATTCCTGGACTTCATATTCTGTTCCATGATTTCTCTGTTTCTTCGTGTGCCAGTGTCACACTATTGTAATTACTGAAGTTCTGTAATGGGTTAATACTTGGAGACTGATCCCTCTCTATTACTCTTCTGTTGCAGACTTCTCTTGGCTATTTTTGCTTGTTTATTTTCCCACATGAACTTTTGACTCAGCTTGATTATTCTGACAAAATGATGCTGACATCTTTATTAGACTAGTGTGAAAATTGTAGGTTAATTTAGGGAGAATTGACATTTTTATGATGTTGAGTCATCCTGTCCAAGGACATGGAATGCTTTTTCTTTGGTTCATATCTTATTGTGTGTTCCTCTGTATCATTTTAGTCATTTTCGTAATGAGCTCACACATTTTCTCTCAGATATTTTTTTTTAACATCTTTATTGGGGTATAATTGCTTTACAATGTTGTGTTAGTTTCTGCTGTATAGCAAAGTTGAATCAACTATACGTATACATATATCCCCATATCCCCTCCCTCTTGCGTCTTGCTCCCACCCTCCATATCTCACCCATCTAGGTGGTCACAAAGCAAGGAGCTGATCTCCCTGTGCTATGCGGCTGCTTCCAACTAGCTATCTGTTTTACATTTGGTAGTGTATATATGTCAATGCCACTCTCTCACTTCTTCCCATCTTACCCTTCCCCCTCCCCATGTCCTCAAGTCCATTTTCTACATCTGCATTTTTATTCCTGTCCTGCCCCTAGGTTCTTCAGAACCATTTTTTTTTTTTTAGATTCCATGTATATGTGTTAGCATACGGTATTTGTTTTGCTCATTCTGACTTAGTTCACTCTGTATGACAGACTCTAGGTCCATCCACCTCACTACAAAAAACTCAATTTCATTTCTTTTTATGGCTGAGTAATATTCCATTATATATATGTGCCACATCTTCTTTATCCATTCACCTGTCGATGACACTTAGGTTGCTTCCATGTCCTGGTTATTGTAAATAGTGCTGCAATGAACATTGTGGTGCATGACTCTTTTTGAATTATGGTTTTCTCAGGGTATGCCCAATTGTGGGATTGCTGGGTCATATGGTAGTTCTATTTTTAGTTTTTTAAGGAACCTCCATACTGTTCTCCATAGTGGCTGTATCAATTTACATTCCCACCAACAGTGCAAGAGGGTTCCCTTTTCTCCACACCCTCTCCAGCATTTATTGTTTGTAGATTTTTTTGATGATGGCCATACTGACCAGTGTCAGGTGATACCTCATTGTAGTTTTTGTTTTTTTTTTTTAACATCTTTATTGGAGTATAATTGCTTTACAATGGTGTGTTAGTTTCTGCTTTATAACAAAGTGAATCAGTTATACATATACATATGTTCCCATATCTCTTCCCTCTTGCATCTCCCTCCCTCCCACCCTCCCTATCCCACCTCTCTAGGTGGTCACAAAACACAGAGCTGATCTCCCTGTGCTATGCGGTTGCTTCCTACTAGCTATCTATTTTACGTTTGGTAGTGTATGTATGTCCATGCCACTCTCCCACTTTGTCACATCTTACCCTTCCCCCTCCCCATATCCTCAAGTCTATTCTCTACTAGGTCTGTGTCTTTGTTCCCATCTTGCCACTAAGTTCTTCATGACCTTTTTTTTTTCCCCTTAGATTCCATATATATGTGTTAGCATACGGTATTTGTTTTTCTCTTTCTAACTTACTTCACTCTGTATGACACACTCAAACTCCATCCACCTCACTACAAATAACTCCATTTCATTTCTTTTTATGGCTGAGTAATATTCCATTGTATATATGTGCCACATCTTCTTTATCCATTCATCCGATGATGGACACTTAGGTTGCTTCCATGTCCTGGCTATTGTAAATAGAGCTGCAATAAACATTTTGGTACATGACTCTTTGAATTGTGGTTTTCTCAGGGTATATGCCCAATTGTGGGATTGCTGGGTCGTATGGTAGTTCTATTTTTAGTTTTTTAAGGAACCTCCATACTGTTCTCCATAGTGGCTGTATCAGTTTATATTCCCACCAACAGTGCAAGAGGGTTCCCTTTTCTCCACACCCTCTCCAGCATTTATTGTTTGTAGATTTTTTGATGATGGCCATACTGACCAGTGTGACGTGATACCTCATTGTAGTTTTGATTTGCATTTCTCTAATGATTAGTGATGTTGAGCATCCTTTCATGTGTATGTTGGCAATCTGTATATATTCTTTGGAGAAATGTCTATTTAGATCTTCTGCCCATTTTTGGATTGGGTTGTTTGTTTTTTTGATATTGAGCTGCATAAGTTGCTTGTATATTTTGGAGATTAATCCCTTGTCAGTTGCTTGATTTGCAAATATTATCTCCCATTCTGAGGGTTGTCTTTTCGTCTTGTTTATGGTTTCTTTTGCTGTGCAAAAGCTTTTAAGTTTCATTAGATCCCCTTTGTTTCTTTTTGTTTTTATTTCATTTCCCTAGGAGGTGGGTCAAAAAGGACCTTGCTGTGATTTATGCCATAGAGTGTTCTGCCTACGTTTTCCTCTAAGAGTTTTATAGTGTCTGGCCTTACATTTAGGTCTTTAATCCATTTTGAGTTTATTTTTGTGTATGGTGTTAGGGAGTGTTCTAATTTCATTCTTTTACATGTAGCTGTCCAGTTTTCTCAGCACCACTTATTGAAGAGGTTGTCATTTCTCCACTGTATAGTCTTCCCTCCTTTATCAAAGATAAAGTCACAATATGTGTGTGGGTTTATCTCTGGGCTTTCTATCCTGTTCCATTGATCTATATTTCTGTTTTTGTGCCAGAACCATACTGTCTTGATTACTGTAGCTTTGTAGTATAGTCTGAAGTCTGGGAGCCTGATTCCTCCAGCTCCGTTTTTCTTTCTCAAGATTGCTTTGACTATTCGGGGTCTTTTTTGTTTCCATACAAATTGTGAAATTTTTTTGTTCTAGTTCTGTGAAAAATGCCATTGGTAGTTTGATAGGGATTGGACTGAATTTGTAGATTGCTTTGGGTAGTATAGTCATTTTCACAATGTTGATTCTTCCAATCCAGGAACATGGTATATCTCTCCATCTGTTGGCATCCTCTTTAATTTCTTTCATCAGTGTCTTATAATTTTCTGCATACAGGTCTTTTGTCTCCTTAGGTAGGTTTATTCCTAGATATTTTATTCTTTTTGTTGCAATGGTAAATGGGAGTGTTTCCTTAATTTCTCTTTCAGATTTTTCATCATTAGTGTATAGGAATGCAAGAGATTTCTGTGCATTAATTTTGTATCCTGCTACGTTTCCAAATTCATTGATTAGCTCTAGTAGTTTTCTGGTAGCATCTTTAGGATTCTCTATGTATAGTATCATGTCATCTGCGAACAGTGACAGCTTTACTTCTTCTTTCCCAGTTTGGATTCCTTTTATTTCTTTTTCTTCTCTGATTGCTGAGGCTAAAACTTCCAAAACTATGTTGAATAATAGTGGTGAGAGTGGGCAACCTTGTCTTGTTCCTGATCTTAGTGGAAATGGTTTCAGTTTTTCATCACTGAGAACGATGTTGGCTGTGCATATGTCATATATGGCCTTTATTATGTGGAGGTAAGTTCCCTCTATGCCTACTTTCTGGAGGATTTTATCATAAATGGGTGTTAACTTTTGTTGAAAGCTTTTACTGCATCTATTGAGATGATCATATGGTTTTTATCCTTCAATTTGTTTATGTGGTGTATCACATTGATTGATTTGCATATATTGAAGAATCCTTGCATTCCTGGGATAAAGCCCACTTGATCATGCTGTATGATCCTTTTAATGTGCTGGTGGATTCTATTTGCTGGTATTTTGTTGAGGATTTTTGCATCTATGTTCATCAGTGATATTGGCCTCTAGTTTTCTTTTTTTGTGACCTCTTTGTCTGGTTTTGGTATCAGGGTGATGGTGGCCTCGTAGAATGAGTTTGGGAGTGTTCCTCCCTCTGCTGTATTATGGAAGAGTTTGAGAAGGCTAGGTGTTAGCTCTTCTCTAAATGTTTGATAGAATTCACATGTATAGCTATCTGGTCCTGGACTTTTGTTTGTTGGAAGATATTTAATCACAGTTTCAACTTCAGTGCTTGTGATTGGTCTCTTTATATTTTCTATTTCTTCCTGGTTGTGTCTCAGAAGGTTATGCTTTTCTAAGAATTTGTCCATTTCTTCCAGATTGTCCATTTTATTGGTGTATACTTGCTTGTAGACATCTCTCATGATCCTTTGTATTTCTGCAGTGTCAGTTGTTACTTCTCCTTTTTCATTTCTAATTCTGTTGATTTCAGTCTTTTCCCTTTTTTTCTTGATGAGTCTGGCTAATGGTTTATCAATTTTGTTTATCTTCTCAAAGAACCAGCTTTTAGTTTTATTGATCTTTGCTATTGTTTCCTTCATTTCTTTTTCATTTATTTCTGATCTGATCTTTATGATTTCTTTCCTTCTGCTAACGTTGGGGTTTTTTTGTTCTTCTTTCTCTAATTGCTTTAGGTGTAAGGTTAGCTTGTTTATTGGAGATGTTTCCTGTTTCTTGAGATAGGATTGTATTGCTATAAACTTCCCTCTTAGAACTGCTTTTGCTGCCTCCCATAGGTTTTGGGTCGTCGTGTTTTCATTGTCATTTGTTTCTAAGTATTTTTTGATTTCCTCTTTGATGTCTTCAGTGATCTCTTGGTTATTTAGTAGTGTAGTGTTTAGCCTCCATGTGTTTGTATTTTTTACATTTTTTCCCCTGTAATTGATATCTAGTCTCATAGCATTGTGGTCGGAAAAGATACTTGATATGATTTTGATTTTCTTAAATTTACCAAGGCTTGATTTGTGACCCAAGATATGATCTATCCTGGAAAATGTTCCATGAGCACTTGAGAACAGAGTGTATTCTGTTGTTTTGGGGTGGGTTGTCCTGTAAATATAATTAAGTCCATCTTGTTTAATGTGTCATTTAAAGCTTGTGTTTCCTTATTTATTTTCATTTTTGATGATCTGTCCATTTGTGAAAGTGGGGTGTTAAAGTCCCCTACTATGATTGTGTTATTGTCGATTTCCCCTTTTATGGCTGTTAGCATTTGCCTTATGTATTGAGGTGCTCCTATGTTGGGTGCATAAATATTTACAATTGTTATATCTTCTTCTTGGATTGATCCCTTTATCATTATGTTTTGTCCTCTTTGTGTCTTGCAATAGTCTTTATTTTAAAGTCTCCTTTGTCTATTATGAGAACTGCTCCTCCAGCTTTCTTTTGATTTCCATTTGAATGGAATATCCTTTTCCATCCCCTCACTTTCAGTCTGTATGTGTCCCTAGGTCTGAAGTGGGTCTCTTGTAGACATCATATATACGGGTCTTGATTTTGTGTCCATTCATCCAATCTATGTCTTTTGGTTGGAGTATGTAATCCATTTACATTTAAGGTAATTATCAGTATGTATATTCCTATTACCATTTTCTTAATTGTTTTGGGTTTGTTTTTGTAGGTCTTTTCCTTCTCTTGTGTTTCCTGCCTAGAGAAGTTCCTTTAGCATTTGTTGTAAAGCTGGTTTGGTGGTGCTGAATTCTCTTAGCTTTTGCTTGTCTGTAAAGGTTTTAATTTCTCCATCGAATCTGAATGAGATCCTTGCAGGGCAGAGTAATCTTGGTTGTAGGTTTTCCCTTTCATCACTTTAAATATGTCCTGCCACTCCCTTCTGGCTTGCAGAGTTTCTGCTGGAAGATCAGCTGTTAACCTTATGGGGATTCCCTTGTATGTTATTTGTTGCTTTTCCCTTGCTGCTTTCAATATTTTTTCTTTGTATTTAATTTTTGAAAGTTTGATTAATATGTGTCTTTGCGTGTTTCTCCTTGGATTTATCCTGTATGGGACTCTCTGTGCTTCCTGGACTTGATTGACTATTTTCTTTCCCATATTAGGGAAGTTTTCAACTATAATCTCTTCAAATATTTTCTCAGTCCTTGTCTTTTTCTGTTTTTCTCTTGGGACCCCTATAATTCGAACGTTGGTGTGTTTAATATTGTCCCAGAGGTCTCTGAGACTGTCCTCAAGTCTTTTCATTCTTTTTTCTTTATTCTGTTCTGTGGTAGTTATTTCCACTCTTTTATCTTCCAGGTCACTTATCCATCTGCTGCCTCCGTTATTCTGCTATTGATTCCTTCTAGAGAATTTTTAATTTCATTTATTGTGTTGTTCATCATTGTTTTTTTGCTCTTTAGTTCTTCTGGGTCCCTGTTAAACGTTTCTTGTATTTTCTCCATTCTATTTCCAAGCTTTTGGATAATTTACTATCATTACTCTGAACTCTTTTTCAGGTAAACTGCCTATTTCCTCTTCATTTGTTTGGTCTGGTGAGTTTTTACTTTGCTCCTTCATCTGCTGTGTATTTCTCTGTTTTCTCATTTTGCTTAACTTACTGTGTTTGAGGTCTCCTTTTCTCAGGTTGCAGGTTTATATTTCCTGTTGTCTTTGGTGTCTGCCCCCAGTGGGTAAGGTTGGTTTAGTAGGTTGTGTAGGCTTCCTGGTGGAGGGAATTGGTGCCTGTGTTCTGGTAGATGAGGCTGGATCTTCTCTTTCTGGTGGGCAGGACCGCATCCGGTGGTGTGTCTGGGGTTGTCTGTGAACTTATGATTTTAGGCAGGCTCTCTGCTAATGGGTGGGGTTGTGTTCCTGTCTTGCTAGTTGATTGGCATGGGGTGTCCTGCACGGGAGCTTGCTGGTCATTGAGCGGAGCTGGGTCTTACTGTTGAGATGGAGATCTCTGGGAGAGTTCTTACTGATTGATATTACGTGAGGCTGGGAGGTCTCTGGTGGTCCAGCGCCCTGAACTCAGTTCTCCCAACTCAGAGGCTCAGGCCTAACACCTGGCCGGAGCACAAAGACACTGTCAGCTACATGGCTCAGAAGAAAAGGGAGAAAAAAAAGAAATAAAATATTAAAATTTAAAAAAATTATTAAAAAGTAATAAAAGAAAAAGAGCTCAACCAAACCAATAAATCCACCAGTGATAACAAGCGCTAAAAACTATACTAAGATAAACATAAAAATCAGAAACTAGTCAGTCGCATACAGCAAACCGCAAGTCTACAGTTGCTCCCGAAGTCCACGGCCTCAATTTTGGGATTATTCGTTGTCTCTTCAGGTATTCCACAGATGCAGGGTACATCAAGTTGATTGTGGAGATTTAATCTGCTGCTCCTGTGGCTGCATGGAGAAATTTCCCTTTCTCTTCTTTGTTCGCACAGCTCCTGGGGTTCAGCTTTCGATTTGGCTCCGCCTCTGTACGTAGGTCACTCTCTGGTGTCTGTTGTTTGTCCAGAGAGGAGGGTGTTAAAGGAGTGGATGATTAGGAGGCTCTGGCTCACTCAGGCCAGGGGGAGAGAGGGGTATGGAATGCCAGGTGAGCCTGCGGCGACAGAGTCCAGCATGCTGTTGCAACAGCCTGAGGCGCACCATGTGTTCCCCTGGGGAAGTTGTCCCTGGATCACGGGACCCTGACAGTGGTGGGCTGCACAGGCTCCTGGGAGGGGAGTTGTGGATAGTGACCTGTGCTTGCACACAGGATTCTTGGTGGCTGCAGCAGCAGCCTTAACATTTCATGCCCATCTCTGGTGTCCGCGCTCATAGCTGTGGCTCACGCCCATCTCTGAATCTCATCTCCTCGTGCACCCTGAAACAATGGTCTCTTGCCTCTTAGGCAGTTCCAGACTTCTTCCCGGACTCCCTCCCAGTTACCTGTGGCACATTAACCCCCTTCAGGCTGTGTTCATGCAGCCAATGCAGGGGAGTGTCCTATCCCTGGGACTGACCTCCAAAGCTCAAGCTTCAGCTACCAGCCCCACCCACCCCAGTGTGTGAGCAGACAAGCCTCTCAGGCTGCTGAGTGCTGGTCTACACTGATCCTCTGTGTGGGAATCTGTCCTATTTGCCCTCTGCACCCCTGTTGCTGTGCTCTCCTCTGTGGCTCTGAAGCTTCCCCCCCCCACCCCCCATCTCCACCAATGAAGGGGCTCCCTATTGTGTGGAAACTTTTCCTCCTTCACAGCTCCCTCCCAGATGGGCAGGTCCGGTCCCTATTCTTTTGTCTCTCTTTTTTCTTTTGCCCTACCCAGGTAGTGGGGATTTTCTTGCCCTTGGGGAAGTCTGAAGTCTTCTGCCAGTATTCAGTAGGAGTTCTGTAGGATTTGTTACACATGTAGATATATTTTTGGTGTATTTGTGGGGAGGAAGGTGATGTCCACGTCTTACTCCTCCACCATCTTGAAGGTCCTCCTCTCAGACATTTTAATCTTTCATGTTATTATTGAAAATAAGGGATTTTTCCTTCTGTTGTGTCTTCTAACTGGCTGTTGTTTGACTCTTAGAAGGTTATTGATTTCCATGTATCCTAATCTTGACTTAGCAGTGCCTTCTGTTGAACCTTTGAAATGTGGTCGATAGTTTGTGTGTGTGTGTGTAATCCTTCTTGATTTTAGAGATCACTTTTATACCCACTTCATAAGAAGAATTTGGAAACATTCTTTCTTTTTATGTACTCTCAAGCGTTAAAATACCATTGGAATTATCTGCTTTTTAAAAGTTTTGTTAGAATTTCCCTGTGAAATTGTCTAATCCAGGCACCTTATTATTTTGGTTGGGGGAAGGGAAATGGAGAGGAGGTTCTTTGACATTTTCTCTATTTGAATTTTGGAAATCTTTAAATTTTCTGCTGTAAATAGTTATGGTAAATTATATATTTCTGGAGTGTTATCTACTTCATCCCAGTTTTCACGTTTATTTGCATTAAGTTGAGAAGAGTAGTCCCTTACAATTCCTTTAATTTATTTATAATCTATGTGGAGCCTGTAAATGCTAACTTTTATATAAAAACAAACAAAAGAAAACTTTGCAGATGTGATTAATTAAGGTTCTTGAAGTGGAGTGATTATGCTTGGATTATCTGGGCAGGCCCTAAATGCAATCACAAGTGTCCTTATAAGTAACATGCAGAAGGAGATTACACAATAGAAGAGAAGGCCATATGACTACAGAAGTAGAGATAGGAGAGATGTGGCCACAAGTCAAGGAATGCTGGCAGCCTCCAGAAACTAACTGGAAGAGGCAAGGGACGTATTCTCCCCTAGAGCCTCTGGAGGGAGTACAACCCTGCTAATACCTTGATTACAGTTCAGTGATACTGATTTCAGGCTCTTGCCTTGACATTGTGAGAGAATAAATTTCTGTTATCTTAAGCCACTAAGTCTGTTATAGCATCCACAGGAAACTAATAAATGCACTCAATTAAACTTTTGTTCCAGAGTCTGCACTCTGAAGAACCTTGGTTAAGGCAGCAAAGTATAACCACTTGGGATAGTACTTTCTTTTCTTAAGGATTTTGTATTACTCCACTATTTTCTGACATTGGATATTGTTGTGGAGAATTCTGAGGCCAGGCCAGTTTATTTTCTGATGTAAGTGAGTAGATCTTTTTGCCTAGATGCCCAAATGATTTTCTTTTTTTTCTTCCTTCCCACCTTCCTTTCTTCCTTCCTTCTTAAAGTTGTTGAAGTCCAATAACATCTTTACTAGAATATATATCTTTGTGGACTATTCTAGCTCAGTTTTCCAGGCACAAACAACTATATATATATTCTGCTGTCTTTATTCCAAGAATATTTATCTGAATTATATCTTTTTTAAAGCACACTTATTGTTTTCTCATAACCAAATACAGCCAAATAGTATTACTTCCACTCACTCATCATTAAAGAGAAGCAGATAATTCACTGGATATTTTAAAATAGTGCACTATGTAACAAAATTTAAACTTACAAAAGTAGCTCAATTAATTATGTAAAATGGTAATGAAGAAAAGAGAAAAACTAATTTGTTTCTTTCCTCATAAATAGACATTTAAAGCATTCTGTTAGTCTTAATGTTATCTTTATATTAAAGTAGCTCAGAGTGTGGTACATATAGTTTCATCTAGAAAGGTACGCAATTTACACACCTCATATGAATGAATAAAATTTGCATAACAAAATGAATACAGAGAGCTTTAGGCTTTCATGTTAAAATTTGGTGTTGAACTATCTTTTATGATCTTATAGATTATTACGTAAGACATATTTTCATACATTTATAATCTTAAGAAGAGAAAAATAATTGTTTCTTAGAAAAGATCTCCCAGTAGCCATTTGGTTTATGATAGGATAAACTGAACCTCTAGGAGTTTAGTGTCTACCAAATCTGAAATCCTTAGCTTGAGTCAAAACATCAGATATGCCACATATTTCACAGTTTCCTAAGTCATGGGTCTGCCTTTTCTCCTGAAGTACTGACAGGTTATGCACTTTTAGGGAGTATCCCTGGCATGGTGGTTTTCTGTGTGTTGTTGTTTTTATTATTATTATTGTCTATGAACTCTATTATTTCTCCTCCTTTCCTCCTCTGACATGCTCTTCTATTTTACTTAATTGTAAGTCCATTCAGAACATTCTGAAAAATATTCCTCTGAGAAAAGATATTTTAGAGATGAAAAATTAGAGAGAATAAGACTGGGTATTGGTATGTGCCTGGCTTTCCCTATATTTGCTGCAAACTTCTGCCAGATTGATGATGTTGAAGTTTTAAATGTGATGGCAAGCTCCATAACTCTGATTTTTTTTTTTTTTTTTTTTTTAGAAAATCAGCAGCATCTACCTGTGGTTCGTTTTTTATTAGAACTTTGTGAAGACCTTTTCAGCCTTTCGTTGTTTATTTTCTTTTCTTATTTTTTCATTCTTAGGCTCAAATCATTCCACATGACTCTTTATTTTTAATTTTTTCTCCATATGCTTTTTTAGATATACAGTTTTGGTTATATGCCCATTTATAGGTATTTGATCATTTTTTGGAGCTTTGCTTCTAATGCATGGTTCTGCCGGCTTATTCTGTTGCTGAATTAAAAAGTAGATCTCATAAAAGGCCCCCCACCCAAAATTTCTGTAGGTCTGTCTCTGTGGTGGGCCTCCATTTCTAGAAAAGAAAAGGATCTGCATTTTTAACTTCCACAGCAGAGGGTTGGAGATGCCTGAAGATGAAGAGCAACATTCTAGTCCATATTCTTCTGGACTTTCATACCTTCAAATACTTTTCTTTTTCCATGTCTTCAGAATGAGCAGTAGCTGCTTTGTGCAATGATCCGTTTGCAATTCCAGTGATTAATGGGCCTGTTCAGACCCTGTCAGCTCATAGATTGAGAAAGATATATGTCTGCCTTTCTGTGACAAGAAATAGCCTCTATTTATTTCCTTGCAGCTAACAATCTGTTATTTTACTTTGTCGATGAGTATGTTTGAGGGAATCTTCATTACTTTCATAGACCTTGGGATGGGCAATGGCCAGAGAGCCATGGCCGCAGCATCAGCCTGTGGAGGAGAACACCAGTGCAGTGTGACATGCTGTAATCCCTCACCTGTGCCCTGGGGGCCTGGTGTGGGCTCAGCAGGCCTTCTTCATGCTGTGCTGTTGCCAAAATGGATCTGTCCTTTAAATATTTGTTCTATTTTTTCTTTAAAAAAATCCCAATTATATATGCTGTTGTATCTCTTTTCATTTTCTTACAAATCCTTTTCATTTGTTTTCTTATTTAGTTTAGCTTTTCTCCTTAATGTGTTTATAACTGTCTATTCTCCCTCATATTCCTCTACTTTGTCCTTAAAAATTTGATGATTTTATTTTTTCTGCCACTGCTTTTCTTGAGCTCTGACAACTTATATATTTTATCTTCTCCTGCTGTCTAGTCATCTTGTCTGTAAGTTCTTTTATTTGTGCTTTGAGCTCTTCCTTCATCGAGTCGATTGCTTCTTAGGTTTTTAAAATTCAGGGAGAAATATTTGGTCATAATTTTTACATGCTCCATTACAATATTTTTTCTGGATGTTATGAATCTACCATTTATTTTTTTCTCATTTCTTACATTATTGTCCTTTTTCCTCAGTATATCTTTGAATATCCTGATTTTGCTCCCTTGTTTATTAAGTATTTCGGAAAAGGTGAGTTTTCTCAGCCATTAGGAGCAGGTTTACATCAGGACAGAGCCAGAACTGAATTCCAGGCCAGTTGGAATTATCCCCATGTTTCAGGGAGTCTTATGTGAGTTTCCATAGCCTGCTTTTCTCCTCAGTGAATGGAATAGGCAGTGTTGTTTTTTGTTGTTGTTGTTTGTTTTCTTTGTTTTTTTTTATTTTTTAAATCACGTCTTTTTCCTTCTACACTGCCACAGAGACAGTGTGCTTCCTGCATACATGGCTTCTTGGTGGGATTCCTTATTTAACTCTACCTTCTTCTCTTCAAGGAATAAAACTAGTTCTAGGGAACCTAGGGATTAAGTTTATCAACTCAAGGTGTGCCCTTCACCTTCAAAAATTATGCTTTGCTGACTCATTCTGATATCTGCAGCTATAATGCCCTCACTCTGCTGTCTCTTCTTTCAAACACACCCCTTGTGTGATCACCACTGCTACAGTGATTGCGTGTGTACATGTTGCAGTAGAGCCTCTTCAGCCTTGGTCCCTTGGTCATTATAATGAGCAGAATACGCCTCTTGACCTGTTCTGTATGTGCAGAGTAAGAGAAAAAGTTTATCCTTTTGTTATATTATGTCCCTGAGGTTTGAGGTTGTTTGTTACTATAGCATACCTTAGCCTATTTTGACTCATACACTTGGTTCACAACTGTGGGGTGTTACCCTAGAGGGCATTTAGAAACAGTAAGAGGCACTTTGGGTTGTCATAATGACAGTGTCCAGGGGCCAGGGATACTGAATCTCTAGTAATGCTTTTAACAGCCCTATGCAATAAAGATTGCTTTGCTGAAATGTCAATATTTTCCCCATTGAAAAACTCAGTAAATGTCTTGATAAGTACAGACAAAGTGCCTTCCTAAAATGAGTGTCCATTACTAAAACCTTGTCCAAATTGGATATTCTTGGCATTTTGGAAGTTCTTCTGTTTTAAGTAATTCAGATAATTTCAAATTTATCAATATATACCTGTATACTTAGTATTTCCTAAATATAATACCCATGAGTGGACTGTTAAGAGTTTATTAATTTTTGTATCATTCTCATATTGTTATTAATATCTGGTAAATATCTGTGGATTTCATTAGAGTGAAATATCTTCTCAGGCCCATGTTTGATAAAGTGCTTTCCATGTTATGAGTGCACATTAGTAAAATGTGGATTCCCCTTTTGTTCTCTGTAGTTTGAACTGACAAGAGGCTTGGAAAATGAACAATTGAAAAAGATATTCCTAAAAGGTAGCCATCAAGTGTAATAAGACTCAAGTCAAATGGCCCGGCTGTTATTGTAAAATACAGCCTATTGACGTCCTTCTCACTAGGGTAAAGCACTGCTTGCCACTTACAACAGACAGCATGGAGAGAAAGTATCACCCTAAGAACTGCAGGAGGGAATGCCCCATGTAGCTAAGAAAAAGGCACAAAACAAATCTGGTTGCATGTGTCCCTAGCAGATAACCACACGTTTTTGTAAGGGGGAGGGTGGGCTACATAATTGTCTTACTTTAACAGTCAGAATAAATAGCTCCATAGTTAAAATATAACTGAGAATGACTAGCAACATTTAAAAAAAATCATTAGAGACCAGCTAGGTACCAACCCCTCATGGAGACAAGTGGAGGGGACAGCTTACGCAAAGATGACAAGGATAGAGCCTGCCTTCTTGGATTTTGGAATCTTATCTGGAAGCATATGCATAAATAAATCTAATACCTGTAGGCTGTGACAAATGTTATAACAGAGGTAGTAAGAAGATTTAGTGAGAATGTAGGAAAAAAAGATTTCTAATTGAATGGAGGCATATGAGTTAAATCTAGGAGGAAGAATATTTTAAGTTGAACCTTAAAAGAAGCCTACTGTGTGGACTGCTGAATAACATGTAAATATAACTGACTTCATTGTCTCAAGGCAGGGTTAAGAGGTATAATAACTAACATCAGTAACATGTTTTGCACTTAAATAATGCTATTACATACATTATTCTTATGACTGTATTAATATTAATAGATGATTTATATAATTAGAACCTGAAAAACAGAGGCTTTCAAATGATTTAAAATAGGGTATTCTAAAAATGATACAATAATTTACCACTAAGTTTGCAGCTTATGATTTTTTTTGTGTGTGTGTGTGTTTGTGTGTGTATGTGTGTATAAGATGTTCATGACTTGCAAAACGGCAACTAATGTACACACTGGATGCCCACATTGCTTTTGTCTACCAACATTGAGTCCTTGCAGTACCTCATTCAACCAGAACCAAAAATGAAAACATGATTCAAAATGATGTTTAAGTAAATTCTGTTCTTATAAGAGCAACCATTCTTACAGCCTAATACTAATGTTCTTTTTTTTTTTTTGAATTTTTGAATTTTATTTATTTTTTATACAGCAGGTTCATATTAGTTAGCCATTTTATACATATTAGTATATATATGTCAATCCCAATCTCCCAGTTCATCGCACCACCACCCCCGCCCGTTTCCCCCCTTGGTGTCCATAAGTTTGTTTTCTACATCTGTGTCTCTATTTCTGCCCTGCAAACCAGTTCATCTGTACCATTTTTCTAGGTTCCACATATATGCATTAATATGCAATATTTGTTTTTCTCTTTCTGACTTACTTCACTCTGTATGATAGTCTCTAGATCCATCCACGTCTCTACACATGACCCAATTTCGTTCCTTTTTATGGCTGAGTAATATTCCATTGTATATATGTGCCACATCTTCTTTATCCATTCATCTGTCGATGGGCATTTAGGTTGCTACCATGACCTGGCTATTATAAATAGTGCTGCAATGAACATTGGGGTGCATGTGTCTTTTTGAATTATGGTTTTCTCTGGGTATATGCCCAATAGTGGGATTGCTGGGCCATATGGTAATTCTATTTTTAGTTTTTTAAGGACCCTCCATGCTGTTCTCCATAGTGGCTGTATCAATTTACATTCCCACCAACAGTACAAGAGGGTTCCCTTTTCTCCACACCCTCTCCAGCATTTGTTGTTTGTAGATTTTCTGATGATGACCATTCTAACTGGTGTGAGGTGATACCTCATTGTAGTTTTGATTTACATTTCTCTAATAATTAGTGATGTTGAGCAGATTTTCATGTGCTTCTTGGCCATCTGTATGTCTTCTTTGGAGAAATGTCTATTTGGGCCTTCTGCCCATTTCTGGATTGGGTTGTTTGTTTTTTTAATATTGAGCTACATGAACTGTTTATATATTTTGGAGATTAATCCTTTGCCCGTTGATTCGTTTGCAAATATTTTCTCCCATTCTGAGGGTTGTCTTTTCGTCTTATTTGTGGTTTCCTTTGCTTTGCAAAAGCTTTTAAGCTTCATTAGGTCCCATTTGTTTATTTTTGTTTTTATTTCCATTACTGTAGGAGGAAGATCAAAAAAGATCTTGCTGTGATTTATGTCAAAGAGTGTTCTTCCTATGTTTTCCTCTAAGAGTTTTATAGTGTCCAGTCTTAAATTTAGGTCTCTAATCCATTTTGAGTTTATTTTTGTGTATGGTGTTAGGGAGTGTTCTAATTTCATTCTTTTACATGTAGCTGTCCAG
The DNA here is from genome assembly GCF_949987535.1 of Balaenoptera acutorostrata. Taxonomy (NCBI): domain Eukaryota; kingdom Metazoa; phylum Chordata; class Mammalia; order Artiodactyla; family Balaenopteridae; genus Balaenoptera; species Balaenoptera acutorostrata. Next base: position 66,962,111 of record NC_080069.1, on the reverse strand, counting down.
TTTTCCCAGCATCATTTATTGAAGAGACTGTCTTTTCTCCATTGTATATCCTTGCCTCCTTTGTCATAGATTAGTTAACCATATGTGCATGGGTTTATCTCTGGGCTTTCTGTCCTGTTTCATTGATCTATGTTTCTGTTTTTGTGCCCGTACCATATTGTCTTGATTACTGTAGCTTTGTAGTATAGTCTGAAGTCAGGGAGTCTGATTCCTCCAGCTCCGATTTTTTCCCTCAAGACTGCTTTGGCTATTCGGGGTCTTTTGTGTCTCCATACAAATTTTAAGATTTTTTTGTTCTAGTTCTGTAAAAAATGCCATTGGTAATTTGATAGGGATGCATTGAATCTGTAGATTGCTTTGGATAGTATAGTCATTTTCACAATGTTGATTCTTCCAATCCAAACATGGTGTATCTCTCCATCTGTTTGTATCATCTTTAATTTCTTTCATCAGTGTCTTATAATTTTCTGCATACAGGTCTTTTGTCTCCCAGGTAGGTTTATTCCTAGGTATTTTATTCTTTTTGTTGCAATGGTAAATGGGAGTGTTTCCTTAATTTCTCTTTCAGATTTTCCATCATTAGTATATAGGAATGCAAGAGATTTCTGTGCATTAATTTTGTATCCTGCTACTTTACCAAATTCACTGATTAGCTCTAGTAGTTTTCTGGTGGCATCTTTAGGATTATCTATGTATAGTATCATGTCATCTGCAAATAGTGACAGTTTTACTTCATCTTTTCCAATTTATATTCCTTTTATTTCTTTTCCTTCTCTGATTGCCATGGCTGGGATTTCCAATACTATGTTGAATAATAGTGGCGAGAGTGGATATCCTTGTCTCGTTCCTGATCTTAGAAGAAATGCTTTCAGTTTTTCACCATTGAGAATGTTTGCTGTGGGTTTGTCATATATGGCCTTTATTATGTTGAGGTAGGTTCCCTCTATGCCCACGTTCTAGAGAGTTTTTATCATAAATGGGTGTTGAATTTTGTCAAAAGCTTTTCCTGCATCTATTGAGATGATCATAGGGTTTTTATTCTTCAGTTTGTTTATATGGTGTATCACATTGATTGATTTGCATATATTGAAGAATCCTTGCATCCCTGGGATAAATCCCACTTGATCATGGTGTATGATCCTTTTAATGAGTTGTTGGATTCTGTTTGCTAGTATTTTGTTGAGGATTTTTGCATCTATATTCATCAGTGATATTGGTCTGTAATTTTCTTTTTTTGTACTATCTCTGTCTGGTTTTGGTATCAGGGTGATGGTGGCCTCATAGAATGAGTTTGGGAGTGTTCCTTCCTCTGCAATTTTTTGGAAGAGTTTGAGAAGGATGTGTGTTAGCTCTTCTCTAAATGTTTGATAGAATTCACCTGTGAAGCCATCTGGTCCTGGACTTTTGTTTGTTGGAAGATTTTTAATCACAGTTTCAATTTAATTACTTGTGATTGGTCTGTTTGTATTTTCTGTTTCTTCCTGGTTCAGTCTTGGGAGGTTATACCTTTCTAAGAATTTGTCCATTTCTTCCAGGTTGTCCATTTTATTGGCATAGAGTTCCTTGTAGTAGTCTCTTAGGATGCTTTGTATTTCTGTGGTTTCTGTTGTAACTTTTGTAACTTTTCATTTCTAATTTTATTGATTTGAATCCTCTCCCTCTTTTTCTTGATGAGTCTGGCTAATGGTTTATCAATTTTGTTTATCTTCTCAAAGAACCAGCTTTTAGTTTTATTGATCTTTGCTATTGTTTTGTCTCTACTTCATTTATTTCTGCTCTGATCTTTATGATTTCCTTCCTTCTACTAACTTTGGGTTCTGTGTGTTCTTCTTTCTCTAGTTTCTTTAGGTGTAAGGTTAGATTGTTTATTTGAGATTTTTCTTGCTTCTCGAGGTAGGCTTGTATAGCTATAAACTTCGCTCTTAGAACTGCTTTTGCTGCATCCCATAGGTTTTGGATCGTCCTGTTTTCGTTGTCATTTGTCTCTCAATATTTTTTGATTTCCTCTTTGATTTCTTCAGTGGTGTCTTGGTTATTTAGTAACGTATTGTTTAGCCTCCATGTGTTTGTGTTTTTTACGTTTATTACCCTGTAATTCATTTCTAATCTCATAGGTTGTGGTCAGAAAAGATGCTTGATATGATTTCAGTTTTCTTAAATTTACTGAGGCCTGATTTGTGACCGAAGATGTGATCTATCCTGGAGAATGTTCCGTGCGCACTTGAGAAGAAAGTGTAGTCTGCTGTTTTTGGTTGCAGTGTCCTATATATATCAATTAAATCTATCTGGTGTATTGTGTCAATCTTTTTCCATCCCCTCACTTTCAGTCTGTTTGTGTCCCTAGGTCTGAAGTGGGTCTCTTGTAGACAGCATATATGTGGCTCTTGTTTTTGTATCCATTCAGCAAGACTGTCTTTTCGTTGGAGCATTTAATCCATTCACATTTAAGGTAATTATCAATATGTATGTTCCTATTACCATTTTCTTAATTGTTATGGGTTTTTTTTCCTATGTCCTTTTCTTTTGTATTTCCCACTTAGAGAAGTTCCTTTAGCATTTGTTGTAGAGCTGGTTTATTGGTGCTGAATTCTCTTAGCTTTTGCTTGTCTGTAAAGCTTTTGATTTCTCCAAATCTGAATGAGATCCTTGCCGGGTAGAGTAATCTTGGTTGTAGTTTCTTCTCTTTCATCACTTTAAGTATATCATGCCACTCCATTCTGGCTTGTAGCGTTTCTGCTGAGAAATCAGCTGTTAACCTTATGGGAGTTCCCTTGTATGTTATTTGTCATTTTTCCCTTGTTGCTTTCAATAATTTTTCTTTGTGTTTAATTTTTGTCAGTTTGATTTTATGTGTCTCAGAGTGGTTCTCCTTGGGTTTTTCCTGCCTGGGACTCTCTGTGTTTCCTGGACTTTGGTGGCTATTTCCTTTCCCATGTTAGGGATGTTTTCGACTATAATCTCTTCAAATATTTTCTTGGGTCCTTTCTCTCTCTCTTCTCCTCTGGAACCCCATAATGCGAATGTTTTTTGTGTTTAATTATGTCCCAGAGGTCTCTTAGGCTGTCTTCATTTCTTTTCATTCTTTTTTCTTTATTCTGTTCCTTGGCAGTGAATTCCAGTATTCTGTCTTCCAGGTCATTTATCCATTCTCCCTCAGTTATTCTGCTATTGGGTCCTTCTAGTGTATTTTTCATTTCAGTTATTATATTGTTCATCTCTCTTTGTTTGTTCTTTAATTCTTCTAGGCATTTGTTCTTTATTTCTTCTAGGTCTTTGTTAAATATTTCTTACATCTTCTTGATCTTTGCCTCCATTCTTTTTCTGAGGTTCTGGGTCATCTTCACTATCATTATTCTGAATTCTTTTTCTGGAAGGTTGCCTATCTCCACTTCATTTGGTTATTTTCCTGGGGTTTTATCTTCTTCCTTCATCTGGTACGTAACCCTCTGCCTTTTCATCTTGTCTGTCTTTCTGTGAATGTGGTTTTTGTGCCACAGCCTGCAGGATTGTAGTTCTTCTTGCTTCTGCTTCCTGCCCTCTGGTGGATGAAGCTATGTAAGAGGCTTGTGCAAGTTTCTTGATGGGAGGGACTGGTGGTGGGTAGAGCTGATTGTTGCTCTGGTGGGCAGAGCTCAGTAAAGCTTTAATCCACTTGTCTGCTGATGGATGGGTCTGGGTTCCCTCTCTCTTGGTTGTTTGGCCTGAGGCGACCCAACACTGGAGCCTACTGGCTCTTTGGTGGGGCTAATGGCAGACTCTGGGAGGGTTCACACCAAAGAGTACTTCCCAGACCTTCTGCTGCCAGTGTCCTTGTCCTCACGGTGAGCCACAGCTATGCCCTGCCTCTTCAGGAGACCCTCCAACAGTAGCAGGTAGGTCTGTTTCAGTCTCCTATGGGGTCACTGCTCCTTCCCCCTGGGTCCCGATGCGCACACTACTTTGTGTGTGCCCTCCAAGAGTGGAGTCTCTGTTTCCCCCAGTCCTGTCAAAGTCCTGCAATCAAATCCTGCTCGCCTTCGAAGTCTGATCTCTAGGAATTCCTTCTCCTGTTGCCAGACCCCCAGGTTGGGAAGCCTGATGTGTTGCTCAGAACCTTTACTCTAGTCGGTGGACTTCTGTGGTATAAGTGTTCTCCAGTTTGTGAGTCACCTACCCAGCAGTTATGGGATTTGGTTTTATTGTGATTGTGCCCCTCCTCCCGTCTCATTGTGGATTCTCCTTTGTCTTTTGATGTGGGGTATCTTTTTTGGTGAGTTCCAGTGTCCTCCTGTCGATGAGTGTTCAGCAGTTAGTTGTGATTCCGGTGCTCTCACAAGAGGGAGTGAGTGCATGTCCATCTACTCTGCCATCTTGCTCCTGTTTTCAGTCTAGTACTAATGTTTACATTCATCGAATTCAAGGAGTTGTACGTGAGCTATTGAGCACATACAACTTTGGTTGTATGTATATGTATTTCCTTTTGTCTGGTACTGGCATTTATTAGATGAGGAATAAATAGTGTGGCCTCTCTTCAAGAAATGACACTTCATAATGTCTTGAATCTTCTTAACTTGGAAGTGTCTGATGTATATACACAGCTGAGCAGGAAGTGCTGTCAAAGTATAAGTCAGTGAGCACAGACCTTTAGAGCTTTGAGCAAAAAATGATTTAATTATTTCAATTCTTCCCATAACACTTATTCACTTCAACAGGACGCCTCTCTACTCCCTTGTTCCTTGTTACTGTCATGAGAAAGGAACTCATATTCATCCCCCCTGTAATCTTTTTTAGGCCTGGTGGGTGGTGCATGGTTGAACATCTGAGAATGCTGTTCTTTGCTGTCCAGCGAATCAGCAGAAGAGGAGATGGGCCTCAGGTGTCCTGCAGCCAACTGTATCTCAAGGTTTGTTGACGCTAATCCACACGGCATTGTACTGTCAAGTTAGATGGCTCTGGGGCTGCTGTTGATGTGAAACATACATAGCCCAAGGGAGATAACTATTCTTGGTGATAAAATGCAGTTTTCTTGGAATTTTAATTTATTCCAGAATTTCCTTCCAGAGAGCATATCCTGCTAGTTTACTGTGGTTATTATGAAGAGCAAAGTGGCAGAAGAGAAAGAGGATGAGGTGATAATATGAATTAAAATATCTGTGTTATCTTCCAGATTATACATTATCTAATTTAATACAACAGTACCGTGACAAAGTGTTATTATTATCCACATTTTACAGATAAGGAAATTGAAGTCTGGTAGGGTTAAGTAGTTTGCTCAATGTAATTTGCTATTAGGTGAAAGAGATGAAAAAAATACTAATTGAGCCAGACACTCTACATACGCTCTACTGAATTATTAGATTCAATCCTCATAATAACCTATGTGGCAGAGACTAACTCCGGTGCCATTTTTTTAAAAATGGATGAGAAGCCAGGTACTAGAATCATTTAGTTTTAAGGGACTAGACTTGAGTCCAGGTCTTCAGACTCCAGAACCCATTGTATACTGTGGTGCAGTCCAAGTGATATGGCATCTTCTGACTGGAACTTGAGATTTCTATCCACATACCATGCTAAGAAAATGTCTTTAGAGCACTTTGCACACTGCCTCACATGTAAAAATATTCTGTAATTGAAAGCTACTATAAATGTGTGACTAGTAAGGCTATATTTGCCTATTACCTTTATTATAAAGATTTCTGAAGATTTTACAGCTATTGTTAGGATCATGAAATGCTGGATCCCACTAAGCTTTTATCTGTATAAGGCATCTTTTCAGGTTGTGTCTAGAAAGACTGAAATTCAACGACAAAATGTGACTTTTCTAAATTGATAAGGTGTCAGTGGCAAGTCAGCCTGACAATCCATAGCAGCAAGGAAAGTTCTCATTGTGCTTGACTACATGCTACTCTTTACTAGCCATAAGCAGTCTGGGAGCTCACAGTATCATTTCAAAAATGTTTTGCAGTTTTCCAAGTGCTTTCAAATACATTCTTTCATTTGTGCCTTATGACAACATTGTCCGGTGGCAATTGTTATTCCTATTTTACAAATAAGGAAACTGAGAGCTAGAGTCAGAGGTTAAGATGCAAGTCATACAACTAAGAAATGGAGGAACAAAAGTCCAGAGTGGATTCCCTGACTCAAAGCTCAATGCTTTTCTTACTACACGTAGCTTCCTCACATTTTCATTAAGATTTCTGTCTCCTTATAATACTTAAGAGCCACCAGAATCTGAAAATACAAATGTAATAAAGTATCACAGTGGGTAGCTTTATGAAATGCATGAACAAAAAGGGAAATTTGATGGGCCTAACAGTAAAATCTTAAAAAGTACTCTCAACAAGTATTCATCCAGCACCTATTTATTTAGTCTCTACTTTGTCCATGCCATCGTGTTAAATTATGTGAGGTATATAAAGAAGCAGGGGCCAGGAATGCTGGGAAAAGCCTTCAAATCAACACATTTTTAGATGTACAAAAATTCATAGGAATCATGTTGTGGTAATTGTGTACATGTCTTATTTCACCAGTTGAACTAAAATCAAATTGATGATGGTACCTGTGTCTTATTTATCTTTAAATTTCACATAATGCCTGGCTCAATATCTTTCCTGTTGAATGAATGAGTGAATGAAAGAATAGGGGTGTAGAGTTAGGGCCTCTGCTGTATAGGAGCTTATGGACTAAATGGAAAGATAAGATATGAAACTAAATTAAGTACAGTACAAGATTGGAAATTCCCTGGTGGTTCAGTGGTTAGGACTCTGTACTCTCACTACTGAGGGCCTGGGTTCGATCCTTGGTTGGGGAACTAAGATCCCATAAGCTGCGAGGCGCAGCCAAAAAATTAATTAATTAATTAAAAAAAATACAATATAAGATTGATATATGACCATATGGTAGAGAGATGAGAGGCATAATTTCTAGCTGAGATGATCAGGGAAAGCTTTATGGAAGAGACACTTGTTGAATGAGAGGTAAGTAATAAGGACTTCTGCTGTCCTGTTTTAGAGCAACAATGGATAAACTAGCTTAGTGAAAATAAGAAGTAGGAGTTTTAAATCTTCCAGCACCCTATAGGTGGGCATAATGGACATTCAAAACATTTTTGTTGAATGAATGAATGAATAATGATTAAATCTTTCCAACAAAATTTTTAACGTATTAGCTTTTAAAAATGAAATGCTGTTGAGACATCTTGGTGTTACGTGGAATCAGTTAGTTAAGAAATGTCAAAACACTGTGATCAAGGATCTTGCTATACTCAGTTTAGATCTTCTAGAAATCACAGAAGTACCTTAGAGAGTGCTTTACTCTGTTATAGAGATTTAATAAACCTATATAATTCAGAGAAGCATTTTGGATATATAATCAAAGAGTAAAACAAATATCTTTGAGAGGTTGCATAATTTCCTTGAGAGGGAGAATACCAAGCCAAAACTCTTCAGTTATATCCTCATTCCTACTTACCCCATATAATTTTAACAGCTTTTGGCAGCCTGGCAATAAAAACTAGGATATGAGAATTCCTGCTTAACTCTGAGTCTGGGTTACACTCTGGTCTCCACACTGATCATTTAGTTTTATTTCTTTTCACAGAAAATCACTTGCAATGCCTCCTAGGTTACTCTCAGAGCTGGGACTTTTACACCAGCAATAAAAGGAAACATTATTTACCATAGGGCATTTTTCCATTTGATGGCAGTGACCCATGGTTCTGTCCTTTACTCAAAAGTAAAATAATAATGCTTCTACCTGAAATTTAAGGGTTTTTTATGTTTTCTAAATTTTGCCTGGGTGGTAATCATCAAAAGAATAAATAAGACCTTAAAGCATTAATAATGGAGGTGGGACTTCAGTTTGCTTTTATTACAACAGCAAGTAATAAACACATTCAATGGACTTTCCAAGTACTGTACTTTTATTTGATTCCCTTTAGGAACATTTTGAAGAATAGTATAAAGAAAAGTGTCAACAATGTTAATATTACTAGTATAAATTATTTAATGTTTTTGGTAATTGCATTTCATGCCCCATATATATTCCCATTGAGGAGAAGCTCCGTTTGAACTGGATGACTGCATATGTTCAGTGAAGTCCAAATAATATGAAATTTTGACTTACAAAACCATGATGAACACTTTTCAAAAAATAACTTTCTAAATTAATTATCTAGCACTGTGAGGTGAATCATATTCTCTTGAAAATGTATGTGGTACATTTTTGGAAACTTTGTATATAGTGATGTTTGAAAATTTCTGTATGGTAAAATGTAAGCCTTTTATAAAATTACTCCGAACTTTGTAAAGTTCAGAGATTTGCATTATCCTCCATCTTCTCTTAGAACTATATGTCACAGTTCTATATATTTACAGTGATTAGACTACCTTGACTTGGAATTCTAAAAAAATAAAAGATGAGAATGATGGGAATAGTTGAACATATATCATAAACAATAGGAAAAAAGACTTTTAAAAACATATAGAGGAAAAAAAGATATGCTTTCATGGATGGAAGCCCAAAATTGAATATGTTTCAAAGAGGATGTGAAGTTCCTTCCCCAAGGCAGGGGTTTTCAAACCTTGGTATATAGGAGATCTCTTGGGGAGCCAGTTAAAAGTAGGATTTCTAGTCCCCCGTCCCAAAGGGTGGCCACATCTTATAAATATCTGAAACAGCAGAGGGGTACATGAGAAAGGGGTAGGATAGAGGGATTAAAGGGGCTGGAAAAAACTTTTAATGATGATGGTTATGTTCCTTATCATAATTGTGGTGATGACTCTTCAGGTGTGTATGTAAGTCAAAACATCAAATTGTACACTTTAATTAGGTACTGTTTATTGTATGTTAGTTATATGTCAACAAAGCTTCAAAATTAAATAAAGTAGGCCATGGAAAAGGGAATTTCTCTGCTCTCTGAGGCACTTAGTTTTAGAGGTTCTTGTGTCTGATATTGAAGCCCCTTCTGACTCAACCACATTGTGAGGGGTGTGTGTATGTGTGTATGTATGTAGTGCAAAAGAGTTTGTTAACAGGAAACGGTACAGAAGGGCTCAGGCAGTTTTTATTTGTGTGTACTTGCAAGACCCAGAGAGGAGTAGTCTTCCCTGCCCCTTGAGGGGCCATTCTCTGTGGGTCTGCAGTTATGAGGACTATAGGGTCTTGCCTTTGACTTCTAGGCCACTCTTGTGACTGGCATCACATGGAAGTTATAGCCTCTTTCACACTGCCCAAGTTGTTTGGGTTTTAATGACAAAGGTGTGCAATAATGGTGGGGATCAAAGTCAGCAATCCTATAGAACTTCTTGCAGAAGATTGTGAAATTTCCATATATGAGTGAGGAAAATGACTGATTCTTAGGCTTTATGAGAATTCTGTAGGTTGTCTAGCAATAACATGGGCTGAAAAACCTCAGGGTAGGAGAAAATTGACTTTACCAAAGAAGATGGTGGTGTGGAGCCACTTGAATATTAAAAGATTTGTAGCTCAACTGGATAGTAGGAAGTACACTTACTGAGGACAAACATGGAGGAAGGTTCCAGTAGTTGCCTGTTCTTGCTTCTTTATACAGATAAGGAAATGGGGTCAGTATTGATTGTGAGCTTTGGCTGAAGTCACAGACACAGTGTGATTGAACTAAGGAAAAAAAACTCACTTTTTCAGTTCTCAATTGTATACTGTTTGAACCACACTTTTTACCAACTGCAGATTTTTTTTTCCTTTTTGACTCTGAAGAAATGAACTTCAAACTGGAGATAGCAGAACAAGCATGGTTAAGGAGTATTTGAAATTTAAGCAAGATCAGACGTGGGAGAGCACTTAGGTGCTATAAACTAGCATATTTCTTCAGAGTCATAAAATTATACAGCAGGATGCTGAAAGATCTTGCAGGTGTAAATGCAGAATCATAGTTTGGGGTAAGTCTTCATGAACAGCAGTTATTTTAAAAATGGAAATTGGAAAAAATACGATTCTGGAAAGGCTAACGAATCTTCTATAACTATTATGCTATGCTATCTCCTATTTATAAATGGACAGGATTTAGTTAGGTGGCTCTTTCAGTTCTCAAATAAATCTAATCATAATCCAAATTTCCTGGGATAAGTAAATGTTGTAGGATCAGGCTAAGGAAGATCCTAGTAGGTTCTTTTAAGAACATGAGTGATAAGTGGAGAAGTGAGCCAGAGCCTGGAGTAAAAACATTGGCTGTAAGTAATTTAATAAGCACTTTCATATACAGAAACTATGAAAGAGCTGTACTTATTCTTCCTAAGGCTGTACTTTAGGAAATAGGTTAAACTCTGAATGAGATTGGCAGGGGAATGAGTATTGCTAGCCATTGGAATATGTAACTGTGTTTTTAAAAAGATAACTTCTTATTTATATAAGATTCTAGCACAAGTTCTACATCTTCCAGGAAGATATTTTCTCTGACTTGTATTGGCCATATTTATTTGATCTTTCTCTGAACTTCAATTGTCCTGAGAGTCAATAGGTCAACAGCATGCAGGTTATCTCATAATTAATTTTTACTTGTGTCAACCAAATGCAAAAACCAGGTTAGATATTACAGGAGATGCATATATGAAAAGATAGTTGGATTATCATCTTCTTGAGGTCATCTGGAGAAGGCTTCACTCTTCTGGAAGTTTAGTTAGAGTTTATGAGGGAGAGAAGAAATTTCAATTAGAATTTAGGGACTCTAAATAGAAGGCCAGGAAATAAACCACTGTTAGACTTAAAGAGTTTATCATGGTAAGAGGCAGGAGATGAAGCTGGCACTGTAGGTTAGGGTCATTTTGTAGACGATCCACAGAAGGGGAGAAAATATTTGCAAATTATATATTTGATAAGGGACATATCTAAAATATACAAAGAACTCTTACAACTCAGTTAAAAATGACATATAACCCATTTTTTTTAAATGGTCAAAAAATCTGAATAGAATTTTATCCAGATAAGATATACGAATTGCCAATAAGGCACATGAAAAGATGCTCAACCTCATTAGCTGTCAAATGCAAGCCCAAATGACGATGAGAGACCATTTCACACTCATCAGGATGGCCATAACAAATTATTCAGATAATAACAAATGTTGTCAAAGATGTGGAAAAATCAGAACCTCATACACTGCTGGTAGGAATGTAATTTGATGTAGTCACTTGGAAAACTATCTGATAGTGCTTCAAAACGTTAAACATGCTTTTACCATTTGATCCAGCAATTGCATTTCTAGAGAAATAAAAACATGTTTACATAAAAACTTGTATATTAATATTCATAGCAGCTACTCATGATAGCCAAGCAGTGAAAACAACCCAAATATTCATCAACTGATGAATGAATAAATAAACAAAATGTGGTCTATCCATACAATGGAATATTATTCAGCCATAAAAAGGAATGAAGTACTGATACTTGCTGCAACATGGATGAACTTTAAAAACCTAATACTAAGTAACAGAACTCAGCCACAAAAGACCACATATTATTGATATATGACTCCATTTATATGAAATATCCACAGTAGACAAATCTGTAGAGACAGAAAGTAGGTTAGTGCTTGTGTTTAGGGTTAGTGGGGGGAAAGAGAATGTGGACACTTGGGGGATAATAGCTAAAGGGTACAGGGTTTCTTTTGGTGGTGATGGAAATGTTCTAAAACTGATTGTGGTGATGGTTGTACAACTCTGAATATACTAAAAAACATTGAATTGTATACTTTAAAAGGGTGAATTTTATGATATGTGAATTCGATCTTAATAATCGTTTTATCCAAAACAAACAAACAAGCAGACAAAAAACTCACACACATATTTTATCTTTAAAAACTTTTTCCTACTTCTGTACACTGAGAATGTCTAAAAACAATGACCAACCCAATAGCAAAGAGTACCTTTTTGGTATCCAGATCGTGGTCTTTACCACTTACATTAAAAGGAACTTTTGTTTTATTTTGATTTTTGAGAAATGGCTGATTCTAGATATGGGACAAAAAGAAATGTACAAAGTAAGCCTGAAATATCCTCTAGTATTGGAAAACAAGGTAACTATTAAAGACTTTGGGTGATATCAAAAGAGCTCAGGAGGCAACCTGAATAAGCTTCTACTGGTCTAAGATGAAATTATTTGAGCCTCAGTTAAGACAAAAACTACAGTGGATACATCAGATATGCTTCATTTCATGGGTTTATTATGGTATTAAAAATAACTCATGATGACTTCTGGTGATTCTTTTTATTTCTTTATTTTTTGAAAATGTCTAAAGAGAAAGAATCAAGTATTTGTCCTCTATTCTTATATAACCTTACCTCAGTAACCAAATAACTGGTGAGGGAATATTTCTCTGTTTGGAAGGATTCTAGCTAATAAATGGAGAAGAAATGACAAATATCATTATTTTGTCACCCCACCAATGTATTAATGGGTCTAAGAAATAATCATCAGTAGTTGATAACATCAAAAAAGAGAGACAACGTATACATCTTAGTAGAGGTATGCAGTATTACCCATGAAGGAAATCTGCCCAGAAATGAAAAAAAATAATCTGAATCTGATCAAACATCTAGATTTACCTGCCAATTTATAGGAAGTATAGGTGACAAAGGAACTCTATAAATGACATCACTGGTATGTAATTAGCATAATATATTTTAGAAAACTCTGCAGGATAAATGACTTAGTATCTTAGTCCTGGTATCAACAACAACAACAAGTGCAAGATATAAAAACAAGGAGAAGGCTTTAAAAGATATACCAGCTATCTCAATGTATGGACATTTTGAATCTTGATTTAATGATTTATCTGTCTTAAAAATTTATAAGACCGTCAGTATATGTGAACAGTGTCTGGATATTTGATGATATTAAGTAACTATTGTTAATTTTTTAAGGATGATTATATTTTTTATGCCTTCTAAAAAGAACCTCCAGTTTTAGAGATACATGCTGAAATATCTCTGTGATATGAAATGATATGATATGTAGGATTTGCTTAAAAATAATTGAGGGA